>NC_084797.1:64342643-64643754 GCF_963169125.1 Humulus lupulus | reverse complement strand
GAGAACCATTGCCCAATCAACCACTTCCTCAAGACCAACCCGAGGACATGCCTCATTTGGGGCCTATGCCCGAAGACTCCCAGAACTATGGGGAAGGGGTTGACTACAACGAAGGCTATTACGAGGAAGAAGAAGGGGACTATGAAGATCATGAGCTTGAGGAGCACGTTGATTCTGACTAGAAGGACATAGATCCTGAACAGGAGGATCCAGAGGTTGTCCGTCTGAGACAACAGGTCCTGGATCAAGAGACTAGGATAGCTGAATAACAAGAGTCCAGCCGCCAAATGCAAGAGTCCCTCCTGGCTCTGCAAGCCTTTATTGCTACCCAAGGATTGGCTGCCAATCCTTCAGCAATTCCTCCCCTAGGAACACATCCGCCTATCCCACCTATAAGGACTGGCGAGGCGAACGACGCTACCCCTATCCCTCCTCCGAGACTGTAATGACCCAAATTCGCTAATAAGGCTTAAGGGCCTTGATTAGTGTGCCTGGAGGGAATAATGGGAATTATGTGTGGTTTTAATGAGTAAAATGCATGATTAATGATTTAAAGCATGTTATATGACTATTTGAATATTTGAGATGCATGACTATGTGTATTAGTATGCATGTAGGCCCTGATTAGGTTAGAAGGGCATAATTGTAATTTTGGCCCGTTGCGGGCATAACTGTATATATATGTGTGATAATTGTTGAGACCACATTATTATGTGGATATATTTTTTATCTATGACTCGAGACGATCCTAGTGAGCAGATTAGCGAAAAAGTCATGGCGGGGATTTATACCCAGCCCGGGGTGAGCCTGGGGGTATAAATGGGAATTTGGTGAGTATATTGGAGTCTATTTTGACATCGAGGAATATAATCGGTGATTAATTAAGTATCGGGAAGTAAGCGGTAAATATTAGAGACATTCGAGGAATTAGCAGGAATTGGGGTGAAATGACTAAAATGCCCTAGATGCACTTAAAGGTTTAAAATTAAGAGGGAGGGCATTTTGGTCAATTGGCTTACATGAGATAGGTATGCTGAGACTTTATACTTAGTGGGAATTGTAGAGTAATGTAGAAGTCTGAGGAAAGAAAGAAAAGGGAGGAAAACAGAGTAGTTTTCTTAAGGTCGGTTTGTGGTTCTCTCACCATTTATCTTCATTCTTCTTGGAGCAAAACTCATAAGGGAGCTAGGATAAGCTGAGTAACAAGAATACTAAGCTAAGCTTGAAGATTTGGCAAGAGTTTAGCAAGGATAGGCCATTTGCTTGAGGTACGACCTTGAAGTTTCTTCAGTTCTGGTTTTGATTTTTAACTAAGGTATCTAAGCTGAACTGATGGGGAATTCTAGGGAAGTTGGAGCCAAGGATTGAGGAAGAGCAAGCTAAGGAGGTCTAGAGGCTAACTTGAAATCGAATTTCCATCAAAGGTATAAATTCTGAGCTTTAAACTTTGATGTTTTGACTGGTTTCTGCTGAGTTTCTGAGTTTAGGGTCAGCTATGGTGAATTTTGGGATTAGGGATGCATGTGCTTGGGTTTTGAGTATTTGGGATGCTTGGGATGAGTGGAGTGTGCTAATAATCTTGTTTTTGAGTTTGGTTAAGGTTTGGAGAAGTTTTGGTTAAGTTTGGCTTGAGGAAATCACAGGAAGGAAAAATGAGATGTTGCCTGTCTGTGACTAGCGCTACAGCGCTAGCCTTTGGGTGTTGTAGCGCTAGGCCATGCTTTCTGGGGGATTTTGGTTCTGCTTGTAGTGCTGTAGCACCCTCCTTAGAGCGATGTAGCGCTACCCTGTTTCCATAAAGGGATTTTAGGGTTATTTACAAGGGTTTTTGACCTAGGGTTCGGGGTTCAATTCCACCACCCTGTTTGGTGGAATTAGGACTTCCCGGGGGCTCGGGTTTGGTCCCAAGGCTAGGTTTTGGACTTGAGGTTTGGTGATGACTTTGACCTATGGTTGTGATTAGGTGAGCGCTAGGGCTCGAGAGGGATCGTGCTCAAGGAGTCAAGTGATCAAAGCTAGCGAATTTAAAGGTAAGAAAACTGCACCCGGTTATATGTATGTGATGGGACTAAGTGCTCCCGATATATGTATAATGTCATTGATGGTATTATGCCATGGGACATGTGATAGCGGCCTAAGAGTGTCATACACAGTATTTGCGCACAGGGCGCGGCTTGGCCACTGGTAGCCGAGGACAGCTTAATATTCACTAAGCTCGGTTTAAGCAGGCTGGAGTCAGTGGGATAACGGAGGGTGCGGCCTGAGGGCCCTAACCCTAGTTATCATTTGTAAATTGATATATGATATGATTTGATATGTTAATATGCTGAATACTTGGTTATTCTGAATGCTTATATGATTGAGAACATGTTTATGCAATATGAGATATTTGATTGTCTGTTGATTGCTTATGCTCTGTTGTTGTGTTTTCTTGATGGGCCTTGGCTCACGGGTGCTACGTGGGTAAAGGCAAAGGCATGTTGGACCAATCCTGAGATGGAGAGTTGCGGGGTTGAATGTACATAGCCAGTTGTTCGATCGCCGTGGCGGAGGAGTGGATCAGGACAGAGATTGCCTAATTGTCTGTTTTGCCTTAGAACGGCTAATACTGTATTTAGTTCTTGAATCTTTTGTAAATGGTTCTAATCTTAACAGTTTTGGGATCCCATGTAAACAGGAAATGTTTCTTATAAGAAATGTGACTTTTGAGACCAAAACATTTTAACCCTAGTTCCGTTATAGTTTCAGTGACATGTTCTTAATTAAACGATTTGATTAGCAAGTCTAGCACTTTTATAAACACACAGTGTAACGGTCCTGGCTATCCAGGGCGTTACAGAGACCATCCCAGCATCCCATAGTCAGCCCGTTGAATCCTACTCATGAAAAAGGGAAAATTGAAATGTTTGATCCTATTGAAAAAAGAAACCCCCAAAAAAGAGCTCATCCCGTTCCGAAAACCAGGGTTAACCCAGGGTAATTCCCTAATAAAGAACAGATGAATCCTCTCCTAGGACGGGATCATCCGATTGATCCACAGGTGAAGCGCCCGTAGGGTACTAAGCCTTGTAACGTCCCCAGACAAGACGATCGGGGATGAGGATTTTAACCCAGGACCTCTGTGAACAAGGATCACAGAGGGTGTAAACGCGAAGAAGTGTCGGAACCAATCAGTTTGGGAGACGACACTTCCAGAGGAGACTTGTGCGACAGCCTCAATGCCCGAAAGGAGTGGGCCCGCAAGAAAAGATTCTCCCCTGAGGAAGCGACTTGAGGAATTACCTCAACGACCAGAGGAATGTGAGAGTCCCCTTGGACTGCCCCACTGCGTACAACGTGATCTTCGATCGTCCCGCTTTAGTGGACTTCGGCGCCATCACCTCCATCCGCCACCCCTACATGAAGTTCCCTTGCTATAATGGAGGAGTGGGAACTATACGGGGAGATTAGAAGAGCGCCTGAAAGTGCTATAATGTTTTTCCCCAACCAATCTTTATGGTCCGCGAAGAAACTATTGAAGAGGAAGACGTGGATCCAGTTCCACCTCCGCAGCCAGCACGGAGAGTGGTCCGGGAAGACGATGAACTAGATTCGTGAATAGAAGTGGATAGCGGATTAGAACCCATGGAGGAGATGGAGGAGGTGTGCATCGATGACACCGACCCGACAAAAGTGATCCAAGTCGAGAGAAATTTGAACCTAGAGGTCAGGGCTGCCATAATCTCCCTGGTGAAAGAGAACCAAGATGTCCTGGCCTGGTATCATTCAGATATGACCGAGATCGACCGCAACGTCATATGTCACACCCTGAACATTGATGAAAACGTAACTCCCATCCAACAGAAGCGAAGGCCCCTGGGGGCGAAAAGGGCGGAGGCCCTCAAGTTAAAAGTCGAGAAGTTTTCCTCGATCAACTTCATTTGAGAGGCCCTATATCCCGTTTGGTTGGCCAATTCAGTGTTGGTACCAAAGCCAAACGGAACGTGGAGGACTTTCATCGACTTCACGGATCTTAACAAGGTCCACCCAAAAGACTGTTTCCGTCTGCCCCGAATACACCAGATGATGGATGCTACATCAAAGTACTAGTTTCTGAGCTTCATGGATGCCTACTCTAGTTACAACCAGATCTCAATGCATGTAGTAGACTAGGAATACACAACCTTCCAGATGGACAAGGGTGTATACTACAACATTGTCATGCCCTTCGGGCTAAATAATGATGGGGTCATCTATCAAAGGATGGTGAACAGGATGTTTTGAAACCAGCTAGGGAAGAACATGGAAGTCTATATAGATGACATGTTGGTTAAGTCCAAGACCTCAGCCCAACACCTGGACGACTTGGAAGAAGCATTTGCCATTATTCGAAAGTATGGGATGAAGTTGAATCCCAAAAAATGCACTTTTGGCATGGCATCTGGGAAGTTTTTGGGCTTCATAGTATCCTCGAGAGGGATAGAAGCCAACTCAGACAAAATCAGATCGTTGATCGAGATGCCATTGCTGCAAAAGCACAAAGACATTCAAAGCTTGACGGGAAGCATAGCAGCTTTAGGCCACTTCGTCTCGAAGTCCACAGACAAGTGCATCCCATTCTTCAACGTACTTCGCGGAAACCAGAGGTTTGAATGGATGGCCGAGTGTGAAGAGGCCTTCCAAAAATTGAAGGAACATCTGGCCCAAGCGCCAATCTTGTCAAAACCAGTGGATGGGGAGCCATTGTACTTGTATTTGACAATGTCAGAACATGCCATCAACGCCGCTTTATTGCGAGAAAAGGGAAAGGTCCAACTCCCAGTCTATTACGTAAGCAAAAGGTTGCTAGGCGCGGAGTCCAGATTCTCTTTAATGGAGAAGCTGACATTTTGCATACAGACCGCCTCCAGGAAGCTGAGACCTTACTTTCAGGCCCACGCCATCAAGGTACTGACGAACCATCCCCTACGACAAGTACTATGAAAACTCGAATCATCGGGAAGACTTTTGAAGTGGGCCATGGAGCTTAGCTAGTTTGAAATTGCGTATATCCCCAAGATTTCTATCAAGGGACAGGCCCTGGCCGACTTCATCTTAGAATTCACCAAGATAACTGAAGATGGAGAACCCATCAACCCCATAATGCCTTTGTGGAAAATCTTTATAGATGGAGCCTCCAATGAAAATGGGGTCAGGGCCATGATCATCTTGATCTCCCCTTAAGGTCACCAGTTGCAAAGCGACCTAAGCCTCCAGTTCAAAGCATCAAACAATGAGGTTGAGCATGAGACCATGCTGGCCAGATTACGCTTGGCCCGGGAGGTAGGGGCAGCAAATATTGAAGTCTGCAACAACTCCCAACTGGTGGTCAGGCAGATTTTGGGGGAGTACTAAACAAAGGGGGAGAAGATGGCTGCCTACGTGATGCAAACCCAAGAGTTACTCCAATCTTTCAAGAAATACTTCATGTACCAAATCCCCAATGAACAGAATGTGTTTGCAGACACATTGGCAAAATTGGCCATGGGTGTTAAAGCAGAACTCTCTGGAGTAGTCTCAATCAACCACCTACCCACGCCCAGTATTCAAGCCCCCGCAATCATCAACGCCATCGATTATTCTACCCCCTAGATGGGCATTCTCATCCAGCAGCTAACCACTGGGGAATTGCCAGCGAACAGGGCTGCCGCCCGAAAACATCAGTACCAGGCTCCCAGATACATCATGATGGATGGAAAACTCTATCGCAGGGGGTTTTCCATGCCTTATCTCAAATGCATATCCAGGAAAAAAATGAGTGCAATCATGCATGAAGTGCAGAAGGCTTTTGCGGAGATCACACGGCCAGACTCAGCTTGTCCAAGAAGATCCTTAGGCAAGGATATTTCTGGCCAACAATGAAGAAGGATTGTGTAGATTACGTCCGCAAGTGTGAACAATGCCAAAGGTATAGGAAGATCCCGCGAGCCCATCCAACAGAGATAACCCTGATGACCAGTCCCTGATCTTTTGCAGTTTGGGGAATCGATTTGGTAGGATCCCTCCCGACTGGGAAGGGCGGAGTAAAATACGCTATCGTAGCCATCGACTACTATACCAAGTGGGTCGAGGCGGAACCTATGAGCATCATCACCTCCAAAAATGCCCTGGACTTCATCATCAACAACATTGTGTGCCAATACAGCCTCCGTCACAAAATTGTGTCTGATAACAAGAAGCAATTTGATAGCGTCTACTTCATCGACTTCTGTGAAAGACATGGCATCATCAAAAGTTTCTCCGCAATTGCAAGGCCTCAAGGAAATGGGAAAATAGAGGACATGAATAAGATTTTGAAGGGAACATAAAAGAAAAAGCTACAAGCCTGCAAGAACAAGTGGCAAGAAGAGTTGCCCCGCGTCCTATGGGCCTACCGAACCATAGAAAGATCTTCAATCAGACATACTCTATATTCAATGGTGTACGGATGTGAAGTGGTCATCCCAGTAGAAACAGCGGTCCCATCTCACAAATGAGACACATACGATCCCATCCAGAACCATGCCTTACTCCAAGAATCCCTAGATCTCATCATAGACATCTGAGAGGAATCACAAGTGCAGCTGAAGATGTATCAGGGTAAGATCGCCAGGCTTTTTAACTCTAAAGTTAAGAGCCAGAGGTTCGAAACTAGCGATCTAGTCCTTAGAAGAGTCATCCTTGCATCTCAAGATCCAGGAGTGGGGGTTCTGGGACCAAACTGGGAACGATCCTATGAAATCCAAAACAAAGTATGTCCGAATTCGATCGCTTAAGGTGACTAGACATAACGAAGGTTCCATGGGCCTGGAACATAGAACACCTCCGCCGGTACTATCAATAGTCGAGAAGATATGTACAGCCTAAATACCCACACACTTTGGCGAGCTAGAGAAGGGCCTAATTCGATCTACCACATGTCAACCGTCCACCCGGAGCTGTTTATTACGGGCCTCTATCTAGCCAGCCCGAGCTGGGTAGAGATTTAGCTGCTACTTGGAGCCATCGTGTCAGCAATATGAGTGTCACGAGCTGGCGCCGCATTAAGCTTATGATGCGGCAGAGAGCTGACACCCGAATCCTTGTAAAGTCAACCATGCAATATAAACGTGTGTATATCAGACATCACGTGTCTGTTCTATTCCTGATTTCTCGGATGCGCAGTATAAACGTGCGTGTTCGGACATCCCGCATCTGATTTGAGTTATGCGGCCCATTACCCATCCTTACCTATTGATTAGACCTCACTTCATTGTAAGGTTTACGAATTAATCATCAGTGTCACAGAGATGACGTGAAGGATAAAGAGATCACGGGATGACCCCATTTCCAACCCAGATATCATCTTCCTATAAATACCAAGACCCTAGGTAGGGCAAGGGATTGGGATATTTTTGTAAAGAAGCACTTTGTATGAAATAGTGAGGAGATATCAATAATATCAACTGGTGGACTAAGGGGATTTTAACCCACTACACCAAACAACCATTACCATAACACATCATTATAATAGTATTTAAAAAGAGTTATTGTATATGAGAAAAGTTTCAAGCGGCAAGGTAAAATAAAATAGCGCCAAATCCCTAAGTTTTTTCTAGAGTAACTCCCCTTTCTCGTGTACCCATTTCCCCTATACCCATTTCTTCAATCTTTCTCCATCGGCAGTTTGACCCATTTCCCCATCTTCCGATAATGTGCGAGGACTCTCTTCATCTTCGGTGACGACCTTCCACTCTATTCCATCGACAGCTTTCATCTCGACAGTCGTTCACCCTGTTCCAGCCCTCCATCGAAAACTTTCTTCTCAACCCCACTTTATAACTCAAGGACACGGGATGAGTCTCACAGTTCACTGAAACCGTAAGGTAAATGTCTTAAATTGTTTAGTTTATATTTTGAAATAATTTTGATTGTCAAACTATATACATTTCTGGTTTTTATTTCGTAAAGAATCTGTATAATATCTTGTTATTAGCTTGTTGAGGATTTTATTTCAATCTTAGTATAACGTTTATGGTGTTGTTAATAGCTTCAGTGTCGTTGCTTTCGACAGGTGTTTTAGCTACCCAACCGAACAATACCCATCATCAAAAGAAGCTCAGATTTGGGTCCAATGGTGAGTTTAAGATACGACAAGTGGACTTTCAGTGGTGGAAATTTACATTGAACAATACCCATCAACTGACTTATTTATAGTGAAAAGCACAGGTGGAAATTTAGAAGACTCTGACTTGGGGATAAGCAAAAGGGGTCTAAAACAGCTGCATGAGATGTTTAATTCAGAAGGAGTAGTGCCAGAAAACCCAAAGGTTGCATACGGAAGGACGAAAAAAGGCCAAATTTTATCTGTAGCAGAAGAGAGTGGACA
This sequence comes from Humulus lupulus, assembly GCF_963169125.1. NCBI lineage: Eukaryota > Viridiplantae > Streptophyta > Magnoliopsida > Rosales > Cannabaceae > Humulus > Humulus lupulus. The sequence goes on along the minus strand of NC_084797.1, from coordinate 64,635,389 downwards.
AAATTTTGATAGTGTTTCGCAGATATCAACTGGAAGCCAGAAGCTGAAAAACTAGGTCCTATTTGAGTTTGAACGGGCATCAAAAGCTAAAACTGAGGTTCAAACTTTAAAGAAAACTTTGGCAAAGGTGCAAGCTGAAAAGGATACTCTCCTTTTTCAATATCAGCAAAGTGTAGAGAAGTTATCTAATATGGATAGAGAACTTAAGCATGCACAAAAAGATGTTGGCCTACTAGATGAATGAGCAAGCAAAGCTGAAATCAAAATCAAAATCAAAATAGGAATCCCTTTCAGAACTAGAAGCTGAGAGAGATGCTGGTCTTCTTCAATTCAATCAGTGTTTATAGAAGATATCTAGCCTAGAGAATCTGTTATCTCAAGCACAAGAGGAAGGAAAGGGGCAAAATGAACGAGCTCTAAGGGCAGAAGCTGAATGTCAGAATCTTAACCAAGAACTTTGTAGATTAGAGGCTGAGAAAGAAGCTGGGCTTGTTCAATACAAATATTGTCTTAAGAAAATTTCTATTTTGGAATTTAAACTATCACTTGCTGAGGAAAATGTCAGGTTACTTAATGAGCAAATTGAAAGAGCAGAAGCTGAAGTTGAAGCACTAAAGAAAGTTTTCGCTGGGCTGAATGCTGAGAAAGAAGCTGCAGCACTTCAGTACAAGCAGTGCTAGGAGATTATTGCTATGATGGAAGCTGAAATTTCTCAAGCTCAAGTGAATGTAGAACGTCTGAATGATGAAATTTTAATGGGAGCTGCTAGATTGAAAAGTGCTGAAGAACAGTGTGTTCAGTTGGAGAGATCAAACAAAACTCTGCAATCAGAGGCAGATGATTTGTTGCAGAAGATATCTAGGAAAGACCAACAACTTACAGAAAAAAATGATGAATTAAAGAAATTTCAGACCATGATGCAAGAGGAGCACTCAAGGTTTCTACAAGTTGAAGCAACGCTCCAAGCTCTACAAAAGTTGCATTCTGAATCTCAAGAGGACCAAAGAGCCTTGGCATTGGAACTGAAGAACGGGCTCCAAATGTTGAATGATCTGGAGATGCGCCAACATGGCATGGAAGACAAACTGCAACGAGTTAAAGAAGAAAACAGGAATCTCTCTGAACTCAACCTTTCAAGCAACATATCACAGAAGAATCTTGATGCACTTTGGTGATGGAAAGTCCACTGCTTGTCTTGATGTGCTCCCAAGACAGGAGAAGGGTTGCTCTGATCTCAACACCTCCGCCTTCATCCACCGCATGATCATTGCCGAGAAACCCAATTTCATCGTTTTCACTGGAAATATTCTCTTTTCCTTCTTCGTTTCTTTTTTACTGACTTGGTATCCTTAAGTTGGGGTTGTTTTTCTTTCTATAATTATTAGCAAAGTGATTTGTCTACTTTACAAAAAATTTTAATAGGGTTTGTATTTGATAGTGAGATTTTTAGCGAATTTTGCTAGCCATGAAAATTGACAACCCAGTTTTGAAAATAACATGTACATGGTAATAGCTAGTTGGGTTGTTCAGTCCGTGACTGTAAGTCTATACCTTGTGCTAGTTTGTTTTCTTAGAATTAATTATGTTTTAGCTCTGCTCTGTTAATACCCAGTTGCCCAATCGACTCAATCTCTTTTAACTGCCACTTGATCTTAATTTGGGGACCTATTTTTATATTGTCCAACAGAGGATAATATATTCGGATTTGATGCCACTGATGCTACTAAGTCTCTAAATGTTGTGTTTGCCCCTGCAATAGCATCCAACATCCCATTCTCAAAGTGCCTCTTCACTCCAGCCATCACACATTCTCTATTGGAGTCTCTGAAATGGATTGGGTAAAATCTATCTCTTTGTTACGCATTTGGAATTAGTATTTGCCCAATTTATTTATATGTTTTTGTTGGGGAATTTCAGTTTTACTTACCGGAGTTTTCATTTTCTCCCTGAAGCAATGTGTGGTGAAACGGCCATTATGGTTTTTGCGAAATTAAAGGCCTCATGTGTGGTGAAACGGCCATTCCTTTTTGCTGTTTGGAAAATGCACTTTTAATTCAATAGTGTACATTTTTACACATTATTGACTTAGCCTATAGTTTCTATGTTGTACTCTTTATATTGCTATGTGAAACTTTGTCTGGATTTTATTACTATTCGTCGTTGGTTTATCTAATCTGATATTTGCATTTGTGCCACTCTCCAGTGTGTTTGTGATTGGGATGATCGTGAAAATAAGTTTATTGAAGTTGAAGGAATTCTGAGAAGACAAATAAAGGTAAAGGTTTTGTGTTGTTTAATTTTATGCTAATTACCACTTTACCAGTCAGGTTCCACTCTAAATCACTCTATCTTTGCTTTTAGATGTCTCTTATTCCTAGTGTGCAACCTTTCCATGCAATAGCCTATCCAATTGATCCAATGCTTGCACTGGAGATAAGGTAAGTATTCTATTGCCTATATATTGCATTAGTCTGTTCTCTTTATTTACTGTCTTTTTTTGTCTTGTAGTAGTCTGTTCACTTTATTTACTATCTTTTTGGTCTTGTAGTCGTAAATATGTTGCACACTGCTCTGTCATTGCATCTCATTATTCTCTTCCTTCATTCAATTATCCTGCAGCCTTGCCCATAAAGAGCGAAGGTGGAAGTAAAAGGCTAAGGGTCGGGTAAGTTTGAGATATATATTCTCTCTTCCTTTGTATGTACATACTGCCTATGCCTGTTTTCATTCGCTGTTACTGGTTTTGAATTCAAGTATTTTAGCAGCGACTTTGGTAACCATCCTCTGTCTCATCTGATGGGTTCTATCTTTGGTATGCATGATAGAGAGAATGTTGAGGTTGGTTGATTTTTCCAAAGATTAATGAATTTTCCCATTTCCTTCAACTACCATGCACTTAAACAAATCTATTGGCAGGTCTTTTGCTATGCTTTAAGTGCAAATGATGGATCTGAATGGAGGCTGCGTATCCAATCAGAAGTGGAGCATTTTATAGATGTCTCATCCATGTCATCTGATATGATTGCCAGGATGATTAATGAGGATAAATACAGCTCCTTGTCAATCTTAATGGTTATACTAAGGTATAGTATCACTTGAGTTATCCATTGACATTGGGTCAAAGAACCTTGAAACATAATTATTAAGATTTAGTATGAATTTGCTCTTTTTTTCTCGATGCGTCAGTTTAGTTTGTTTCAGAATTGATGCTCTGTGTTGTGCAGGGGGCAAGAAATGAAATATTTGCCATGCAGCCGGCCCCTATACAGATTTCTTACATGGGATTTCCTGGAACTACAGGCGCGGACTATATACATTACCTGGTTACTGATGAGGTTGGAGAGTTTGTAACCCCTAACCTTTATTTAATTTTATTTTGTTTCCTGTTTGATGTCTAACTTCGACATTCCCAATTACAGTTTGTGTCACCTTCTCAATTCAGTCATATTTATTCAGAAAAGATTGTCCATCTTCCTCATTGTTACTTTGTAAATGATTACAAGCAGGTTTGTTGTGTAAATTAGTAACTGATAAATTATTGGTGTTCCAGATGCTGTTTAAAGAGGTGTACAACCAGATCAGATTATTTTCATAGATGTTTCCATGAAGGGTGAACATATCAAGCGCAGTGCTTTAGCAGATTTATTCTTGGACACGTAAGCATGCCTAATACTTTTTTTTTTCTATTTTTTGTATTATTCAAGTGTATTTATCTTAGTACAATACAATATGTAACTTTATTTTGACATTTGATGTATGGCTGCTGCCCGAGTAGGCCATTATGCAATGCGCACACCACAGGCACTGATGTTCTATGGGCTGGTCTTCCAATGGTGACCCTTCCACTTAAGAAAATGGCTACGCGAGTAGCTGGTTCACTGTGTTTGGCCACTGGTGTAGGAGAGGAAATGATAGTTAACAGGTAATGACTTAAAACAAACTTACAATTTGGTTAAAATAAGCTCACTCAATTTGGTAAAAAATGATTGTGGTAACTCACTCAATTTGAATACCAAAATACCCCAAATGAACTAGATTTGGTTGAGATTAATGAGTTTGTTCTGCATTTTATACACTTATTATTTGTTTCTCTCTTCATTTTATAGACTTATTATTTGTTGTTGGTTGAGATTAATGAGTTTGTTCTGCATAACTTTGACCAACATTTAAAACTAAATGAAGAAAAAAATAGAAGAAAATTTTTGGCCTCATTCTTGTTCTTATGGCTAGAGACCAATTTTCATGTTGTTGAGTAATAAAATTTTAGTATGATATTTTTCTTTGTAGAGTAATAAAATATTTATTCATTCATTGCCTTTAGTTTTTTCAAGCTACTCAAAAAGCTCCATAGTTGTATGGCACAATTATTTAGTGATGTTGGACTATTGGCTAATTATAACAGCTCTTTTTTTTTTTAAATTTCTAGAGTTAGAAATGTTAGTGCTTGGCATAATTATAAATAATATATATTCTGTTTTTTAGGAGCAAGATATTGTTTATTAAGATTGCTTATTTATCATTGAATTCCTTTATATATCTATATATATGTTTGTTCAACGTTTTCTACAATAAATCTCAATAATGATGTGTTTATATAAACAAATATTGACCTACATATTTTTGCATGATGTTGAGTGATGATTCTTATATACATACACATAAGAAAAAATGTGTATGATAACAAAATAAACTATGTGAACTATAGTAGTCTAAAACAGGGGACAAATTAATCCTATTGGGTTCTAGCTTTAGTTGTCTCATTAAGTTCATGTATGTTTTTGCTTCTAATAGAACAATAGACTTTTTGCTTTGCTAATGATTAAATGATTCTTTTTCGTTTTTTTTCTTTTCTTTGTTTTTGTCTTGTGAATCCTTTTTCATTGGGATATTAACTTTGTTGTTCTTGTAGTGTCCCACGTGGGGCTCTTGTAGTCGCAACTAGTTTAATGCTTTATTTATGTTCGTTTTAATGCTTTATCTATGTGCATAGACTGCCCATACAAGTGATTGCCAAAGAATATAACTCATACATTATCGCTGTTGGACATCATTTCTCTAACTAATTTTTATCTTCATCCCTCTCCTCTTCAATAATTCCAGAGCAATTTCTCTTCTATGAATTAGGTTATGTTTTAGGTTTGTGTGGTGTCAGTTTGTAGCTTGTTGTTTCTTTCTTATTTTTTTCTAGTATTAAGCTTTGATTAGTTTCCTCTCCTTGTAAGTTTGGGCTAATGTTGTTCTAAATTTTTCCTTTTGTGCTTGTAGTGAATTAGGCTAATCATAAGTACTCTTTGTCTTATTTTTGTTAATTTCTTTGCTGAATATTTGAATTATGTTTATGCTTTTTGTGTGAGTTTATATAAACTAAGCAAATAAACTTTGGGCATGTAGTTGAGTACTTGAAAATGAATCTTTTGGGGTTTGGTTTTTGTAAGGAAAAATTTTCACAAGAGATTTAAATGTTTCTATAATATATGTGAAATTTTGTTATCTGTTTTGCATTTGACATGTACAAAATTAGTTTAAGTGGTGTCTTGAATCATATCTACTTGTTTTGTTTGTCTAAATAGTTCATATAAAAAATTATAAGAAAAGTTTCTAAATGTATATTGTTCTAATATGGCATTGATATATATTGTAGTGCATAAGCTCTAGTTTCTGGCTGGCTGGTGCGATATGAGGTAGATAAAGTGTGTGGTCACCATTTGCTTCATGGATAACTGGCTGGTATGTAATAATATTCTTTTTCTAACTGTTAACTTGGGAAAATGTCTTTCTTCAATTTTTTCTAGTTGACTGCTTCATAAAGTGGAACAAGTTTGTGTTTTAATGATGTACAAGGAGGGGCTCGGCAAGGACGGTGGCTGGGCGCGGGGCTGGCTGGTGTGGTTCTCAACTTCACGGCGGCAGCAGGTATTTCTTTCTGTGGTGTTGAACTTTAGTTTGGTGATGTTATGGTTACATGGAATTATATTAAAATATTTATTTAAATCTAACGTAGCTCTTGATATCTTTTATTTAGCATAATGATCTCTTCCTGCTTGCTTCAGCTAACAACACTTGAACCAATGATCACTGGATTGCAAGAATCATTGCCAAAGTCCATTGGATTGCTTCCTTTTTATGGAGGTGTGGCAGGTACATGATGTCTTTATACTTGAACTTGAAGACTTTTCTTTAGAGTTTGTTTATAAAATTAAGGTTGCCGGTGTCCTTGCTTTTGCTATAATTTTACTGAAGTCTTCAAAATGAACTAGAGATGCCTGAATCATGATGTATATCATCTAATTGGTTAGTTAAAGTTTAAATCATTGTTTCTGGCCACTTGAATCTTATTGTTGCTATCTCAGATGCTGAACAGAGAGAAGTAGATACCTGGCACTTCATGTAAACAGCCCCTTGGCTGGGTTTACTTCCCAGTGCTGATGGGCAAGTATTACATTCTCAAGATGGTGGAGATAGTCCAATTCTCAGTCTCTTTAAATTAGTCACTACTGCAATATTATCTAAGCCAGGGTGCCCAAATCCAACCTCTTTCAGTACCCTATCAAAACAAGCAGAAGCTGCAGGTACAGAGCTGAACATTCAATATTTAGAAAACTCATTGTATGTATATATCATTGATTGAGCTTTCTATATAATTGATTTCTTACTATTAATTAATCAAGCTTTGTGTGCATACAGTAGAGAAAAATAGTACTTGTGAAACAATTATATCATCAATGTTGCTTAGTTTATTCTTTATAAAAGGGATTTGATTTCTGTGTTCAATAAAATTGGGTCCTTGACTTTTTTTAGTTTGGAAATACATTATAAAGTTTGATAGAAATTTTTCTTTTTCTGGAAAAGAGAAATCAGAGGGAATTTCCATTGCCTTTGTATTTGCATTTGTGATTGTCTTTTGTATGTGGTGTCCTTTCTTGGAAATAATTTCCATAACATTTTTCTTGAAGTAATTTGTGATGCTAGATAATAACAATAAAATATTTTTTTGTTTATTTTGCAGATGTGACAAGCGAAATAGAAAATGATACTTAATTTTGAAGGCTTTGTGTTGGGCAGCAGTAGAATATTTTGTGCTGAAAGTAGTATCTTTTCAATATGTTGAATATTTAAGACTACTTGAATACTTAAAGAACATTTTGTTGTTGATGACAGTGTTGAATGTTTTAAACTAATTTGTGGATTGTTAATACAATGTTGAATGTTTTTACTTTTTGTTATTTGAAAATCAAGTTCATTTGATGATGCTAGTATATATTAGAAAGCTAATTTTTATTATATAAAAAAAATTAAAATATAATAGAATAAATTAGTGATATAAATGAAATATATAATGAGAATTTAAACTTATCTAAATATTAAAATAATACAAAAAATGTGTTATAATATCTATTACAATAACACTTTTTCTGCAAAGAATTGTGTTATGCAAACTTCATTATATAACATAAATAATGTGTTATCCTAAAGTATAATATAACACAAAAAATGTGTTATACTAAAGTGTAGTATAACACAAAAAAAGTGTTATATAATCGACTATAAATAACATAATTAAACACTTATCTATATATTAAAATAACACAGAAATTGTGTTACCGTTGACAGTACAATAACACATCTGTATAACACTGATAAAGTGTTATGTAAAGTACCCTGACCTACGATAACATAGTCGATCTTAACACATCAGAAAGTGTTATCGTATGTTTTGATAACACATTTTCGGTGTTATTAAAAGCATTTTTTCTTGTAGTGACCCCCGAACCACCAAAAAAAAAGGAGTGATTGTTGTTTCCTTGCAATTAATTCTCACATCCTAGATTACAATTCTTTTCATATTACGGTTTATCAATCACCATTAATCCATCCTATTTATTTGTATAATAATCTGTTGGTGAAAAATCGCGTCAACAGTTTGGTGCTTTCATTGAGAGTGTTTAGATTAGTGCTATCACAAAAACTTGATCACGGTGGTTACTCGATCGAGGCATGGTAATGAGGCGGATCAACATGATGGGCAGGAGACCCACCATGCCGCCATATCCAATGAACCAAACCCCGAGGTCCAGCAGCGATCGAGAAAGCAGTCGATGGTCCAGGATGACACCGGGAGTTCGGCGCCCCAACCGCCAAATCCGAACCCGGGTTACCTGACGGCGATAGATATGGAAAACATATAGTTGAGGAGTCAGCTATCTAGAGCAAGTAAGCAAATCGAGGAAGTCTTGGCCCGACTACCCCCTCTTGCAACCGACGTTAACGTCGGAAAGAGGCTAAGCGGGACTCGCAAGTCCTGCAGGGATAGTCCTCCCAGACCTAGTCGATCAGTCAGAACCTCAACCCTGAGTTCTACGCCCATGTCACACCATAACCAGGAAGCTATGTTTGAGGAGTTTCCCAGGGCCAATCAGCAATTCAGTCGATCAGTCAGAACCTCTACTCCTAGTTCGGATCCACCATCGAACACGCCCAGAAGGGCTCGTGGCAGCTCGTGGAGAAGGTCCGGGGAAAGCTCGCGCAAACAACCAACTCCAGCCAGCCCTACCGTGCCACGGTCAGACCTCCGGGCGCAGGAAGCTAGAGATGGTAGAGCAGAACGACCGTGAGCTAGTTTGATCCACCCAGACAGGACTAGGATCGCTTCACCAGTTAGGCATCCCCCATCGCCGATAAGATACCCATCTCCTCCCCGTCCAGTTCGAGACATTCTGGCGCACGGGAATAGCAGAAAGAATCCTCCTCCCGCCAGTCCTTCCCATCGCCCATGAGCACGAGGGGAGGTCCCAGATCCTCACCCCCGGCAGCAGGCTCCAAGCTTTTACAACGGGAGCCACTGGACCGAGATCCACAAAAGTGGCAGATCCGGTGGAGACCTGCGTAATCGTTTAAGTTCGGTGCAAAGCCCTCAGACCGCCTTGAGGGCCGACCTTTGAGATCGCCTCAACTCACAGAGGGGGGATCTGGCCAGAAATGACAGTCATGCTCGCCAAGAGGATGGTCTTTCCGAAGTACATGGCAGTGGGAATGTCCCGCCAAACCAAGCTCAAGCTTGGAGGGACAATAATCCGCCTAACGCATACAATGGAACTGGAGCTGTTGAACAGCCCCAGAACATCCAAGGGACTAAGGACCAAACCCTAGAACGGTTAGCTTAGATGGAGGAGCTAATGAAGAAACTCTTGTCAGAAAAGGGCAAGGATGAGTATAACTCGGGGGACGAGCTCGAGCTTTTTGCCCCCAGCATAGTAGCCACGACATATACGCCGGGTTTCCGGATGCCCCATCTGTCCAAATTCGATGGGGACGGGGACCCATCAGATCACCTCGGTATGTTCAATACCCTGATGATGGCCCATAATATCGACCCCGAGCTGAGATGCTTTTTCCCTTCCACCTTAATCGGGTCAGCTATTAGCTCGTGGTTCAAGCAGTGTAAAAAGCAGTCCATTAGCTCGTGGAAGAATTTTTCTGCCGATTTCAAGAGGGCATTCCGATCTTCTCAAGCTGCCCGCATCAAAGCTAACACCTTGGCGAACGTGAAGTAACAGCCCAGGGAACCTTTAAAAGCTTACCTGAGCAGGTTCACGAATGTCGCAGCTCGAGCCAGGGACGCGGATGATAGTTACAAGCTTATGGCTTTGAGGACTGGAATCCTCGTTGGAGGCGGGCTGTGGAAAGAAATCCAGAGAAGAGGTGTCAGCACCGTTGATGAATTCCTGAACAAGGCATAGGAATGGATAAACCTGGAAGAGGCGCGAGCATCTGTCGTGGGAACCAGCCAAACCCCTGATCAGCCCGTTGGAGCAGAAACGGATGTCGTGAAAACGACTCAAACCGTTGCCCAGAATAACCAAGGGGGTCGAGGCAAGAGAAAAGGGAGCAGCGAGGGCGGCCAGCACGTCCCAAAGAAGAACAAACCCGCGGAAAAGTTTAAGCCAATCTACGCAGCTTATACCGAGTTCACGAACACTATGGTACACATTTTCCTAGCAAATTCTGCCCGCCTCCCCTGGAAAAAACCAGAGCCTTTGAAACATCAGAAGGCCAAGAGGGACCCTTCCAAGTTCTGTCGATTCCACAACGACATTGGCCACAATACTGACAATTGTAGGCACTTGAAGGATGAGATCGAGACACTCATCAGAGCCGAACCTTTGGCTCAGGATGCGCGGAATCGAGTTCCTACTAGTCAGCTAGCCCCGGAAGCTCCGATAAATCAACCCGGGGCCCGGATAAATCAGGATACCCTTCCTCCTATAATAGGAGGAGAGATAACCACCATCTCCGGAGGCCCTCATCTGGCAGGCACGAGCAGAGGTGCCCAGAAGAGGTACGCCAATGAGCTGAAGTCTCATAACGGAGTTGAATTTATTCCAAAGCATCATCTACCCAAACAGCGGCGATTGGAGAGGTAACCAATCAGTTTTACCGAAGAGGACGCTAGTCAACTACAGTTTCCACATAACGATCCTCTGGTGATAACTGCACAGCTCGCCAATCGGAGAGTTAGGAGGATATTGGTTGATAATGGGAGTTCGGTGAACCTGCTGTTCCGGTACACGCTAGAAAAAATGGGGTTGTCTGTAGCCAAACTGAAGGCCACCTCCATGATGTTATATGGGTTTTCTGGAGAAGGGTCGGCAGCAATAGGAACGATCGAGTTAGTAATAACCTTGGGAGAGGGACCCCGAACTGTCTCAAAACTCCTCGAGTTCGTGGTTATCGACGGTCCCACCGCATACAACGCAATTATGGGCCAGCCTACATTGATGGCATTTGAAGCCATAACTTCTATTCGTCACCTCCCAGTCTAATTCCCCTCCTCTATGGGGATATGTACGGTCCGAGGTGATCAGCTCGCTGCCAGGGAATGTTATAGCATTTCCATGAAGGGAAAATCACAACCCGGGTAGCAGACGATGACCATCAAAGGCGGAAGCGAGGAATCTCAGGAAGTAAGATCTATTCCTTGGATAAAAAAACCTCAGGAAGCCGATGGCGTAGGTATCACCTTGAGTGATGATATTGACCCAAGGATAGGCGAAGATAGATTCGAGCTTCAAGCCATCGAAGAGCTCGAAGAGGTGAACATCGATCCTAGAGACCCTTCAAGAGTGGATAGGCTCGGGAAAAACCTTTGTAATGAGAGAAAGGCGGAGCTGCTGAAATTTATACAAGAAAATCTAGATGTGTTCGCCTAGTCTCATGAAGACATGATAGGGATCAGCCCAAGCGTCATCATGCATACCCTTAACTTGGACAAAAACATGCCTGCAAATTCCCAGAAATAGAGGCGCCTGGGCACTACTCGAGCTGAGGCCCTAGAAGAAGAAGTAGCTCGACTTTTAAAATGAGGCTTTATTCATGAAGCGAAATACCCGATCTGGGTCGCCAATCCTGTTTTGGTTCCGAAGCCCAACGGGAAGTGGTGGACCTGCATCGACTTTTCTTATCTGAATAAAGCATGCCCCAAAGATTGCTTCCCCTTGCCGAGAATTGACCAATTGGTGGATGCCACTGCGGGGCACGAGCTCATGTCCTTCATGGATGCATACTCGGGCTATAACCAGATCACCATGAACCCTGCGAACCAGGAACATACTAGCTTCATGACCCCAACCAACGTTTATTGTTACAAGGTCATGCCCTTCGGGCTGAAGAATGCGGGAGCTACATATCAGAGAATGGTCAACAGAATGTTCACTAATCAGATCGGGAAAAAAATGGAAGTATATGTTGACGACATGTTGGTCAAGTCAAAAACAGCCGATAACCATGTTCCCGACCTAAAAGAATGTTTTAAGATCTTAAGGAAATATGGTATGAGGCTGAATCCCCAAAAATGTACCTTCGGGGTTGCGTCAGGAAAATTTCTGGGTTTCATAGTCAACACCCGTGGAATAGAGGCGAACCCCGATAAAATCAGATCGCTACTCAAAATTCCATCACCCCGGTCGTGAAAGGACGTCCAAAGTCTGACAGGAAGGGTGGCAGCCCTTAATCGGTTCATTTCCAAATAAACTGACAAGTGTTTGCCATTCTATAACCTGCTCCGGGGAAATAAAAAGTTCGAGTGGACCGATGAGTGCGAGCGTGCTTTCCTCTACCTAAAACCACATTTAGCTGAGGCACCCGTGTTGTCTAAACCAACAACAGAAGAGCCTCTTTTTGTTTACCTAGCTGTCGTGGAAGATACGGCTAGCACTGTGCTGGTCCGGGAAAAGGACCGGTCTCAGAAGTCAGACTATTACATTAGCAAAAGGCTCCTCGGATCCGAATCTCGATATTCGTTGATGGAAAAAATGGCATTCCGCCTCATCACGACCTCCAAAAAGCTCAGGCTGTATTTCCAGTCCCATTCAATCCACGTCATAACTGATCAACCTTTAAGGCAGGTATTGCAGAAACCTGAGGCATTGGGACGTCTTTTGAAGTGGGCCATCGAGCTCAGCCAATTCGAGATACTATATGTACCGCGAACTGCAATCAAAAGCCAATCTCTGGCTGATTTCGTGGCAAAGTGCACTGGATTCCAAGAGAAACCGATGGAAGAACCGGTGCAGGCCTTGTGGAAAGTCTTTATGGACGGCTCATCTAATGAGAACGGGTCCAAAGCTGGAATCATTTTGATCTCCCCAGAGGGACATCGTATCCACTCCGCGTTACGATTCAGATTCGAAGCATCCAACAACGAGGTCAAATACGAAGCTTTGTTGGCTGGGCTAAGGGTGGCCCAGGAGCTGAAGGCCAGGGCCATCCAATACTATAGCGATTCCCAACTCGTGGTTAACCAGGTATCAAGAGAACTTGCTAATCAAGTCATTTGAATAAAAAAAAAATGTGATCTTAAAGTCATAATCAGGTTAGGGTTAAAATATTTTGATCATAAACAGCTAATTTTCATTAAAAAAGATGTTTGGTACACGGGATCCCAAAAACAGGGTTTGAAAGACAATTTACAAACTATCAAAAGTTAAATACATTCAGTGGCCACTCTAATGGAAAAAATACAAGTTTTAGGCTTATGTCCCTGTACTTTCCCTCGGCCATGGTGAATGAGCAGCTGACAATGTACATCTCACCCCTAGAGCTCTCCAACTCATGGTTGGTCCAGCTTACCCTTGCTTTTACCAGCACCACGTAGCCATACAATAAACATGTTAAAATATTGGGAAACTCAATCACGTTACAACCACTCAAGTGTGCAGTTTTCTTACCTTTAATTCCAAACGGAGAAAATGAAATGGTTCCGAGCACGATCCTCAGCCCCGAGCCTTGGCGATAAACCTAGTCACAGTGTCCAATGGGTAATTGTTAACTTCCAATCCAAATTAACACTTAGAAGACAGAAACTAGCCCCTGGGACCTCAATTTCTACTAAATCGGGTAGTAGAAATTATCCCGAATGCCTAGGTCGAACCCCCAAGCCTTACCAATTCTAGAAACAATTCTAAGGCTAAAATCCTCAGGCGAGTCGCGACTTGGCTTAGTGGGTTGCGACTTGCCCCCAAGTCAGAGAGCAAGGACACAAGCCAAAGCGGAGGCGGGCCATGACTTGGCTTAGTGGGTCTCGATGCGCCCCCATCTCAGAGAGCATCCCAGGCGAAAATGCCCACACGCGCCGCGGCGCGCCACTTTTAGCCCATAAATTCTGGGTTTTTCTCATGTTTCTCCCAGCCAACTTTCCTCAGAATTTCATCTAACAAACCTCCTCAGCCACAATCAAGTTAGCTAAGAAATTAAGGCTTCTAATCACCCAATTCAAACACAAAATCACAACAATACATACTAAGGTCTATACACCAACTCAATAGCAATTCATCATCCAAATAACTAGAATTCAAAGGTGAGGAACAAGAGTTTTACCTGAATTGATGACCCAAATCCCTAGTAACGTTGACTGTCTTTAACTTAGTTTCCCCTCAGCTTGAACCCCCTAGCTTTCCTTCTATTTTTCCCCTAACTTCAAAGCACATTGAGAGAATGAGAGAAAGTGTAAAACCGTGAGAGAGAAAGAGGAGAATTCTAAGATGTTTCTACTTCTTTTTGTTTTAGTTCTAAGTGTTTAGTGAGTATATCCCTTAGTTTCTAGGCAAAAGACCCTATTGCCGTTCTAAATTAACTAATCCTCAAGTTGTCCCTAGAGGTAAATTGGTCATTTTCCCCCAGTTCCCGCTAATTCCTCAAATGTTCCTACCATTAACCAATCAATCCCATCATAACCAATTAATCACCAAATACTTATTCAATATCCATAATTCAAAAAATATCCACTAAATTTCCTTCCAAATACCCCTAGGCTCCCCCGAGCCGGGTACTAATCCCCGCTGTGACTATTTCGCTAATCTGCTCATTAGAACCGTCTCGAGCCATATACTGCAAATATATCAACATAATAATGTGGTCTCAACAATTATCATATATAATCACATTTATGCCCTCAACGGGCCAAAATTACAAATATACCCTTATAAGCTATAAAGGGCCCACATGCATATCTAATACTCACAAACATGTATGTCACGTAGTCATATAATCATATTAATCATGCATGCCACATAATCATGCATTAAACCATTAAATCACACATATACCAATTATGCCCTCTCGACACGCTAATCAAAGCCCTTAAGCCTTATTAGTGATTTTGGGTCGTTACAACTGGGGTTTCAAAACTCAATACGATGCAAGGTTCACAGCCCAGCCCTAACCCGAACCCACATGGTCCAGGGGGTTCAAAACCTAACTCCCAACAAATAGGATGCAAGGCTCAAAGCCCAGTCCTAACATGGACCCATAATGTCCCGGGGATTAAAAACCCAAAAGCATGCAGGGCTCAAAGTCCAATCCTAACCCGGACCTATATTGTTTGAGGGTTCAAAACCCAACTCCTAAAAAATTTGTCTAGACCTAATGTGGTCTGGGATAACGAAATCCATATTCATGTTTTCCTTATAACTACCTAGAACCATTGGAACATGAATCATAGGTTTAAATTGATTAAAGTTAGTCTTATAAGCGGCCCAGGTCGTTGGAACCTGAACCTCAGGTTCGAAATAAGCTAATCAACTAATCTCTGATGGTCCAGGCCGTTGGAACCTAAACACCAGAATCAAAACAAATAAATCAGACAATAGTTGATAACTCCTTAATGGTCCAAGCCATTGGAACCCAGATCTCGAGTTCAGAACGAGATAATTAATTAAGTCATTTCTAAAAAATCCATAACGGCCCAGGCCGTTGGAACCTGAACAATAGAGTCGGGATAAGTCAGTTAAGTTATATTGGTTAAGTCCAAGATGGTCCAGGTCATCAAGACCCGAACGTGGGTCTCAGGACAGGTTAGATACCTTCTATAATATTTCTCCTAATGGTCCTAGCCATTGGAACCAGGATTCACTATTCAACCTAGATTCATGCAGAGTGATGAAACACTTAATGAATTTTGAGGAAAAATAAATGATTGTAAAACGAGAATCATTGTGCAGACAAATAAAAAAATTTCTTCAATGCATCTGCATCCAGAAAAGTGATATAGTTACAAAAACAGAAAGGAGAAAGGAAGCCCTAACTAAAATACAAAGGCTCAGGCCTGGGCTTCATTTTGATCCAGGACATCTGAAGCGTTCTCATCTTGTTGGTCCCCAGCTAGGAGTGTTGCAACACTTTTCTCCTTGGCTTCAAACTCAGCCCTCTTTGTAGCCGAATCCAGATAGAGGAGGAGATTTATGTTTTTGTCTTGGAGCCAAGCCATGTAAATGGCCTCATCGAAAGTGATCGCCAACATTTCGTCAGCTTGCACCTTCTCCTGGCGAGCCTCCTTGCTTCGTTTCCTCTCCAACTAGATCGTGGCCTCCAAAGCCTGGCATCGAGACTTAAGGTTTGCCACCTTCTCCCGCTCCTGGAGAAGTTGGGCCTCAGCCGCCTCCAGAAGGGCTTTGGTCGAAGCCTCCGAGCCATGAACACGAGATAGCTCCACCTCCAGGTCGTCCACCAACTTCTTATATTCGTCATCTTTCCTCATGCTCAACCTTTACCCGGGTAGCCTCCTTGGCAAGGGCCTCCCTGACAGCTTCCTGCTGATTAACGGCCCATTCCAGTTCTATTTGGGTCATCTCTAGCTTCATCACCATCTCGGCCACTAGCTCCATGTTCCTATCAGCCATTAGGGCATCCTGGAACAAATCAAAGTTAGAAAATTCACAAGAAATACTGATGATAAAAGAAAAGACAAAACGGACATATGGCTTACCCCAGTGGCCTGATGACGAATGGCCTGGAGACAAAGAGGGCGTCCTGGCTAGCCAAGGTGGCGTACCACTTGAGCTAGAGGGTGGACATGGTAGTCCCCACCTAGGCTAATAGGTCCGCAGCAAGCGGGCCATGTCCTACCCCAAATTAGGCCGAAACCCGATCTCGGCTACCATTCGGTCCACGATCTGTTGGGGAGCATTGAAGGCCTCTGGACGATCGGCAAACTCCACCTTCCATCGGATGACCAGGATCGGGCCACCTCATCACGTTGGTCCCGACCTTCATCCCAAGCCTGGGACACCATCTTCATCCTCTCTTCCCGGAGGATCAAGTCCCCTTCCTCGGGAAGGGCTGGGTTGATGGGAAGCCTGGGAGCCTCTAGAACCTCCTGCACGATGATGAGGCTTTCCCCAGAGGAATGCTCCTCAGCCAGGGCAAGATCCTTGGATCTGGCCTTCTTGGCCCACTTCGGAGACTCCGCGATGACCGAGTCCATTTTTCTCTTCTCTGCCCCTCCTCCTTCAGAAGGCTCCTGCTCCAAGTTAATAACCTAGAAATGAGCAGATTGGGGCAGATGGATCTCTTTTGGAAGCCTCTAGGACTGGCTCTGAGTCCCTGAGTATCAGCTCCATGATCTTCTTTTGGGTCGGGCCCTTGGCGACTCTCTTTGCTGAAGCCTTGGCCGCAATCACCCTGGCCTCGATCATCTCCATCATTTTGGCCACTGGATTGGACATATCTGGGTCACCTAAGATAGAAAGAAGAAAAAAAACTGATCAGTTAAGTAAATGAATGGGGGTAACATACAAAAATAAAAGAAACACTTAAGTCTAAAGTCCTCCAGGACAAACCCTCATCCATGGAATGGGCATGACTCAACTCCCCTGGGGAAAAAGAAATAATTCGGTCCACCATGTCATCCGGGTCAGAAAAAACTATCGTATTGAAGGAACCAGGACGAGTACATGAGGGTCAGCGTGTCTATAGCAATGGGGCAAGAAAGTTCCACGTTGCCAACATTCTCGGTCAAATAATCCCGGTATTGTTGCCTATTCCTAACTAAGCCCTCAAAATGAGGAGCATAAGTTAAAATTAGAGGTGTTCTACCTTGCCCCAAAATGCTAGCTCCGAGAGCTTCAGTTTAGGCCACCTCCCCTTGAGAGGGCATCTAGTTCATTGAATTCGGCCATCTTTGCTTGATGGGCCTACTCCTTCTTCACCTTCTCCGTGTCTGCCTTGGCTGCGACCTCCACTGCCTCAATGTGGATAAAGGTCAGCTCCTCCCTCAGGGTAGGACCCCTCTTGCATTGCAGCCCCCGGAAGCTAGGGGCATCTGTCGATTGGTTCGCGACAATCAGCTTAACCAGCTGAAGGTTCTCCGTAGTCACGAAGCCCACCACATCCAGCTCCTCGACACTAAGAGTGGCATAGTACTTTTTTTTATCCAGGATCGATTTACTGAGCCGAGTCTAAGCATATGGACCTGTTTTCCAAGATCGTGAGTGTCTAGTAAAACAAAATTAAGGGCTAGAAAAAAATGATGAAGGATGACTTACCCACGCACTGAAAGTCCAGCGCCAAGGTGAGGTTCTTCTCCAGGAAGAACCCAGATGTCATGAACCACTAGTGTCTGACATCCAGAGGGTGCTTGCACGTACTGAATGGAGCCGACCTAATGTCGCGGGCCTTCAGTTTACAAAACCCATTCCACATCTTGTCCTTAGAGTTAAGTTGCGGCTTCAGCTTGTAAAAGTAAGCACCTCCGTGGGGGTGGGTGTCGGGAACTCCTTCGACGCGCAGAATATGCGCCATCCGGCGAGCAATTTATATGCTTGGGGCAGAAGCTGGAAAGGCACGATCCCCATAAACTTGAGGAACCGCGCAAAATAATCGTGGAGCGGGAGAGTAGCTCCTGCACTAATGTGGCCTATCCTCCATGCCCTGAACATGCCTGCTCCAGTATGACCTTTCTTCTCCTTTCGGGCCAGTCGGTTATAAGAAAGCTCTGGAGTCGACTCTACTCCAAGGGCCTTCTCCAGCTGATGCAGCATCTGGTAATTCCAGAACTTGTTCTTTTCCCCGTCCATTTCCCACGTGTTGCTAGTGGGAAGTTTGGTCCCCTCCAGGACTACGGGGCCTACTTGGACAATGTCTCCGCGTACAAAGTAATGTCGCAACTCATGATTAGGGAACTGGAAGTGACAAGGAAAACGAGAACAAAGTAGTTAGCACCAAAACAAAAGAAAATTGGTTGAAGTACGAGGATTCTCCTAAAATTTCTTGGAGAAGACCCCTCCGGACTCAAATCCGGGACCACTAGAGATCCCAGGATCGTAAGTCAGGAACTAAAGGCCAAGGGCTTTTCTAATTCATCCCAAATAGTCTTGAGGCATCCGAATTGATCTGGGACAACCAAAATAGTATGAGGTGTCACCCAGAAATTCTATGGTTCGTGTCCACCACTATCTTACCTAGAACCGCCCAACACAGTGGTCACGGCCCTAACAGTTTTATAGTCGTAGAAATAGCGTGACAATAAAAACAACCAAAAAGGAATAAAAGAGGATAAAATGACCAAAAAACTTACTATGGGGTATTGGATTTGAGATTCGTAGAGTCTCAGGGGACAACGTCGGCAGAATCTCAGTCTTGAACTTGAGAAGACGATGCAGCAGTTCGTCGGCACTCCCAGACATGTGAGTGGGAGGAGGTTTAGTCAGAAACAGATGAACACAAAGGTGAATTAATCGTTGGAGAATCTCGTCGGCAATATTGGACATACAAAGCTTTCTCCTCTGCTCTCTAGTTTGAATATAGGGGACGAGTAAAATGTGAAAATGAGCCTGTTGAGGTATTTATAGGATAAAAATCCAGTATTTGATCCAATGGTCTACAATGGGGATCCAAAAATTGTCCCCATCAGATGGTTCCGAACGATGCAGATGCATTAAGTGGCCCAATCGAGTACTAAATTGTGGATTCGTCAATCCACGATCCGCGACTACCTCATCCAACGATCTACATCGAAAATCCCAAAACAATCCCCATCCAACGGCTCCGGATAGTGGAGAAGAATTAAACACCCCACTCGAGTACCCAATAAACCTTTTTCATACAGATGTGACATTTCGAGAATTGCGCTAACACCCATCGGTCACCTGGGTAATCAAATGATTCTTTCCAGATTTTTAGGGCGCAAGTGGTGTAGACGCACCATCAACCTAGAGACACGTGTCTAAGACATTAGGAATTTGGAAGGACAGGGATCGCCCAAATGGCCCCCAAGTAAATGAACCCAACTCTTGGTAAACAAACCAAGATCCAAGTAAACAAATCGGGATATTTGTGATTAATCTAAGAGAGGAAAGCAAGTCTCCAACATGCGAAACTCCAACATGCGAACACGGATGAAGACTTGGGGGTAAATGTTATCCCTGTTTTCCACCCATGACACGTGACATGACCTAATGGGTCTGTGGGCCCTCTTAAGAGGTTCGGGCCCATCCTGAGCCCAATGAATGGGGAAGGAGGAAACCCTGATAGCCCAAACACTATTGAGCCCAACAACATTCAATGGGCGCGAGCATAATGAAGGAATCGGGACTGAGATGCAAGCCCGACTCATCTTCCTGGCCATAACCAACCTACGTCCTCCAAGATGCTAATTAAGGTGGCAGACTAACTGCTCACTAGAGACGGACATTATCAAGAATCCAAGGGAGATCTCCACCATCACAATGTCCACCTTGGCAAATGAAACCGGGTCCTAGCAAACGAACCAGGACTCTGGTAAATGAATCGGGACATTAGTAAACAAACCCGGAACAGACATCCAGATAGGGCAATCCTAGTTTTCTCTGATGTTGACCTGTCCCCATGAAATCCGGCAGTTGGTCTCCTCAACTAACCTGCAGAAGAGGGTACGCACGGAACATACACTGTTCCTAGGAAACAGTACTGCCACTAATCTGACAGATCCTATCCCCAGGATCCCCTTATTAGCCCACATGGACTATTCCATGCTAACGTACAATGGGCAGTTGTAAGGCTTGGCCATGCGTAAGCCGGCCCAATGGGCCCAGATTAAAAACATCTAATTATGTTAAATTCTTTGTATTATGGCTCCACTAGCGAGCAAATTCTAATTACATCCTTATTGTGCCCGGATTAGTCTAGCCCAAGCTACTTAACTGCCTATAAATAGGATCAGTTGCGCACTGTAGGAGGGATCCAGAATTTCTGTTGTAAGCAAAAACTCTGCTGAACTTGTAGAAAAACTTCATTGTCAAAACTCTCTAAAGCCTAATACTAGTAACTTGTAGACTAAGGCTCATTAACGCCCCCCCCCACGTAAAAACTGTGATTGTTCATCTCTAATCCTTTCTTTCCAGCTCTTATTTCATAACATATTTATAGTTTCCGAAAAACTCAGTAAACAATGACAATTAGCATAGAATTAACAAAGGAAAGGACATTGTTTACCCAAAGCATGTGAACATAGACAACCTTCAAAATTATCCGACCTTTTTTAAAAAAATAATTTAAATCATTGCAAAGTTGGCACTTTATTACTCTAGCGGCTACAAAGCCCCCACGGTACTGCTATAAATAACCCAACGGTTCATTGTTTGAACTAAAATTGGATTGGGTTGAAAAAGTTGGATGATATTTGAATTAGTTCGGTTGGCAAATGGGACTATCAAAATTCAACCTCCAAATGAATTAATCAAACCTATATTTATATATTATATAAAATATAATTAACTTAGTACATTTTCATTGTTTGTCACCTAAGTTTATCCTAAACCATGCGCCATCATAGTAAAAATGAGAAATCTAAAGAGACTCATTTCATTTCATTTTAGTCTCTTAGATCGAAACATGATGATCTAAGATTCCAAGTGTCGCCTCCATTTCTCAAATAAAAACTCACATCTTTTTCCCTCTCAATTTCATGATTCTCCTTCTCACCTAAGCTTATCATTGTTGTTTTGAGACATAAAATTTTGGTTTTAATGGTTGTGATAGCGACTTTAGTGCTCTTATTTCAAACTTTCTATTTTAGTGTTGTTATATTAAATTGTGATGTTGATGTCTTGGTGTAATACTATTGAATGGTGATGTTTAGTTTCTTTTATGATTTTGTATGTTTTTATTTTTAAAGTATTCTCTTTGCTTTTAAAAATCAAGTTATTAAAAATTTAAAACTGATTAAAACAACCGAACTAATTCAATTATTAATTGGATTAGAATGGATTGCATGATGATTTCGAACATGTAACTTTTAATTAGATTAGATTGCTTTAGTGTAAAAAAATGGAATTGGATTAAATGACCATTCTTAACTTGACCCTTGATTTGAGAATCTCGTAGCCTTATGTGAGTGATTGTTGCTTGTCGCTTGTTGCTCATTGGCAAGTTGACATGACATCCACGATGTAAGGACCCAGGCCGCAATGCATTGGCTTTTGACATGGTGCCTCCATGCATGTGACCTATCTGGCTGGCACATATTGGGCCCGCTAGTAGTGCAACTTTTACGTCTGGTAGCAAGATGATCACTTCTTAAATTGTTTAGTTCACTTCAAATTGTTAGGAAAATGTATGTTGAATCAATGGAAATTGGTAAGAAAATTACAACTCTAGAAAAAATATTACAAATAAATAATTATTGATTAAATAGTGTTACAACTCTATGACTGAAAATACAAATAAACAATAAAAGAATTAGAATAAGAGAATGGAGAAATACAACTCTAAGCAAAAGGATACAAATAAAGTAAAAGTGTTTGAAATAAAAGAAATAAAAGGATTACAACTCTAAACAAAAATACAAGTAAATAGAACAAGAATAATGAGAAGAAATGCAATAGAAGACAAAGTAAGAACAAGAACAAGAACAAAATTAAAAACAAAGAAACTCTCACTCACACAACCAAAGTGAAGAGTGTTGGGGATCACCAACTTGAACAAGGTTTGAAACATTTGTCCAAAAGCTTATTTCTCCCTAACTCAAGAACTAAGGGATCTTTCACAGATTTTGTAAATGTTTTCTGTAATAATCAAGCCTCTATGTGTTTTCTAGCCAAGTGCTCTAATGGATAGAAAAGTTGTGTCTTACAAGTGAGCAATAGGCTCTTATTTATAGAGTTTAGAGACACCCTTCGAATTTCAAATTCCACCAACCCCCATGGTTGTTACCAATGATTAATTGGATGTTTATGGAATTAAAAATGACATTTGGGAGTTATTTGGCTTTTTGGAGCCATTCAAAAAGGTTGGGAAAAACTGAAAAAAAAATAAAAAATTTGGTCAGTCAAGCACCTGTGGCCGCGCCCAGGAGCATCAGTGGTTGCAGCCACTGGTCTCTGTTCCCCAGGCCACAACCACCAACATCTTGTAGCCGCGGTCACTGACCAATTTCAACACACAAAAATGTGATGTTTTTCCAGACGATTTCAATACACTCTCAATTGATTTTGTAACCCCCAAAACACATTATTAGGGTTAAAATCATATCTCTAACAGCAATTTCACATATGGCTTTAAGAAATTCATCTCAATATTGTGTAACAACAAATCTACACAATAATGGGCAATATTTGGAAGTTACAAATTTGTGACTGAATTTGTAACACCAAATATGTTACATATTTGGATATTCACATATATCTAAATGTTATATTATTTCATATAATATATTTTGTCACACAAATGTGATTTGTCACACCTTGTAACATATTATTGAGAGTCACAAAATTAGACACATGTGTGTGCCCAAATGTGACATATTTTGGAGTTACAAAATCAGTTACAAATTTGTAACTCCCAAATATTACCCAATAATGTGTATATTATATGTTACACATTTGAGATTGGATTTCACAAAGCCATGATGAAATATGGCAGTTGGAGACATGTTTTTAACTCCCAATAGATGTTTGGAGGTTACAAAATCATGTGAGAAAGGATTTGGGACGTTTTGGAAAAATGACTTTTTTGTGCTGAAAATCTGGGGGACAGAAGCCAGTGGCCGTGGCCACTGAAAAGTTCTGGCCGCGGCCAGTAAGGCTGACATCCTATATGGTTTTTCAGTTTTTTCCAAATTGAAGAGTTCTAACATCCCAAATAACCCCAAAATCTCCATTTTAATTCCATAAACATCCAATTAAACATTGGTAACAGCCATGGGGGTTGGTGAAATTTGAAATTCAAATGGGTGTCTCAAACTCTATAAATAGGAGCCTAATGCTCACTTGTAAGACACACCATTTTCCATCCACAAAGCACTTGGCTGGAAAATACACCATAGAGGCTTGGTAATTCCATAGAGCTATTTCCTTGAGAGATCCCTTAGTGCTTAGAGAATAGGGGGAAATAAGCTTTTGGACAAAGGTTTTGAACCTTGTTCAAGTTGGTGATCCCCACTACTCTACACTTTGGTTGTGTGAGAGTCTGTCCCTTTTTATTGGTTTTATTTTCATTCTTTTGATCTTGTTGATCTTATTTACTTGTATTATTATTGTTTTGAGTCTGTAATCTTCTTCTTCTACATCTTTCTAGTTACTTGTAATTTGAGCAATTGAGTTGTAATATTTATTTAATCAATTACCTTGTCTATTGTATTTTTTGCATAGAGTTGCATGTTGGTTTTTCCATATTTCCATTGAGTATAAAAATATATTCTCTAATACTAAATATTGTAACTATCTATTATATGTTACAATATGTGACGCTCTTTGTCACATTTATTTAATCTAAAACATTATATTATAAAATGATATAATCTTACATTATATTATAAAATAATATAACATTCCTCAACTAGATTAAATAGTTATTTATTGTGACACTTATTTAATCAATCATTATATTTTAAAATATAACATATCCCCCACTTGATTAAATAAGAACTCTGTTTTATAGGAGTCATTGCATTGGTGCATAAAATAAAGTATTTTTCAACTTGAACTTTACTATATTGTAATTATCACAAAATTTGTTGAAAATTTGGTTGCACTAGGCATTGAACCAACTTTCCATGATAACACACACACATTTTCCATGTTCACTTGAGACATCTATGCCTCGCTTTACACCGTTAATGACCATGTGCACTTTCCATTCATGGACGTTCTTGAGAATACTCCCAATTCTCATGAGAGGCGGCACCACCCCTAGGTCCATATAGGTAAAACTCTCACAGTATTTTGTTACCAAAAATACTTGTCTTCACAAGACTGAATTCTATTAAAAACCTCTCAGTTTTAACCCTCAACTTGGTAACTCACAAGTACTCTATATCGCAGATGGGACTTGTTTTGAGTACAACTAATATTCACTTGACTGACTTGTTGTTACCTATTGAACCTAATACTAGTTAAATAACTAGTGTTAAGATAGGTTACCATCAATCGTCAATCTCTTTAGGGAGTTTAAGTCCCATCCCTCAAGATGATGTATATCCTTCAAAGATTGAAAGAAATTTGGAGTAGTGAAGGCTTAGTCCTTTGGTTTTCTTGAGATAACCTAGGACTCTTCCAATAGCCTTCCAGTGATCCACACTTGGATTACTTGTAAACCTACTAAGTTTACTTACCGCAAATGCTATATTAAGTCTAGTACATTGGGCAGCATACATAAGACTCCCTATAGCACTAGCATACTCCAATTGATCCACTGCTCTTCCTTCATTCTTCTCTAGTTTTGCACTATGATCGAATGGAGTATTGGTATCTTTAACCTTGAGATGGTTAAATTTGTTCAATACTTTCTCAACATAGTGGGCTTGCCCTAACGCAAAACCCCCACTATGTTTCTTCACCTTGATACCAAGTATGGTGTCAATTTCTCCAAGATCTTTCATCTTGAAGGTTGATGATAGAAACCTCTTCGTTTCTTCTACCCCTTTCTTGTTATCACTTAGAATAAGCATGTCATCTACATATAAGCAAACAATGATCACATATGCCTTACAGGTTTTGGAAAACAAACACTTGTCTCCATTGTTATGCCTAAACCCATTAGACATGATGGCTTGATCGAATTTCTCATGTCATTGCTTAGGAGCTTGTTTCAATCCATATAAGGATTTTACAAGCCTACATACTTTATGTTCATATTTTGGTAGGACAAACCCTTCGGGTTGTTCCATATAGACCTCTTCATTGAGGTCACCATTAAGGAATGCTGTTTTGACATCCATTTGATGAACATACAAATTGTATATAGAAGCCAAAGCGAACAAAATTCTTATAGAAGTCGTTCTTGCAACAGGCGCATATGTACCGAAATACTTGATACCCTCTTTTTTCCTAAACATTTTAGCTACTAATCTAGCTTTAAGGGTTTGGATAGTGCCGTCAGTGTGGTATTTTCCCCTAAATACACACTTACACCCAATTGGTTTAGACCTCGGTGGGAGGTCTACCAATTCCCAAGTGTTGTTGGAAAGAATGGAATACATCTCATCGTTGATGGCTTCTTTCCAAAATGCACTATCTCTTGATTGCATAGCTTCTCTATAAGTCTTAGGATCATCCTCAACGAGAAGTACCATAGGAATTTTCCTAATGACTTCCTCTCTATTTCATTCTATCATGTAGAAAGAAATTCGTTGAGAATCTATTTCATTTACTACTAGACTTTTCTCCTTTCTAAGCCTTTGACTTCTTTTAAGTTCAAAGGGTTGCTTTACATTCCTTTGAGAATTCTCCTCTTGAGAATCATTTTTTGATGTAGAAGCTTGAGAATTGTTCTCATATAACAAATTCTCCTTTAAAGATGTTGAAGCTTGAGAATTGTTGTCACATAACATGTTCTCAAAAAATTCAACTTCTCTAAATTCAATCACAATATTAGACTCTAAGTCTAATAGCCTATAAGCTTTACTATTGTTAGCATAACCAACAAAAGCACACTTTATGGCTATTGAACCTAACTTTTTCTATTAGGTTCGTTTTTCTTGCAATATGCAAGACACCCCCACACTTTGAAGTATCCTATGTTGGGTTTTCTTCCTTTCCATAACTCATATGAAGATATCTCATTTTTCTTCATCGGTATTTGATTAAGAATGTGACAAGCAGTTAACAACGCTTCACCCCATAAGTTGAAGTTCAACTTAGAAAACACCAACATAGAATTTATCATCTCTTGATAAGTCATATTTTTCCTTTCGGAAACACCATTGTGTTGTGGTGTATAATGTGTGGAGCACTCATGAATTATACCATTTTTTTCACAAAATGTATTGAATTCATTAGAGAAGTACTATCTTCCTCTATCACTTCTTAGCACATTAATCTTTTTATTAAGTTGATTTTCAACTTCTAATTTATATACTTTAAAAGCATCAAAAGTTTCATATTTATGCTTTAGAAGAAACACATAGGTATATCTACTAAAATCATCTATAAAAGTAAGAAAATATCTTTTACCACCTCTAGTCAAAACACCATTTAATTCACAACGATAACTATGGATTAAATCTAGTAAATTAGGTGATCTTTCTACACTAGGAAATAGTTTCTTAATCTTTTTTCCTTAACACATGTTTCACATTTACCATAGTTTTAATATTGCATGCAATCATACCATATTTTACTACTCTTTTCATGGTTGAAAAACCTATATGAGATAGTCTAAGATGCCACAAAAATAAAGAATCATACTCAACTATATAGGCGGAATTAGCATTTTTATCGATCATTGAAAGTTACATCATTGGTGCACAACTAAACCATACCCTCACAAGAGTACCATTTTCCAAAAAAAAATACATTGGATTGGGTAAGAATAAGTTTACCAGACTAAAAAACGGCTTTAATGCCGGGCTTGCCAAGCAAATCACCACTTACCAAGTTTCTACTCATTTCGGGAACATAAAGTACATTCATTAATGTTACTTTCTTGCCATATGTGAAAAAGACTTCAATGGTACATTTGCCAAGTACCTTGGATTTTCCCTCATTGCCCATTTGAATCTCATGATTCCCTTTGACTCTTCAAAGGTCTTGAACATTGATTTGTCATAGGTGACATGGACGGTGGCACATGTATCATACCACCACCCTTTCACCTTGCCTTGGACCATATTCACCTCACTAAGGGTAGCAGCTATATTATCCTCTTGAGTTGCGTTTACCTTAGGTCTTTGTTGGTCTTTTCTATGCCTACACTCTCTATCATAGTGACCATTTTTCCCACATACAAAGCAAGGATCTTTCTCGCCCTTAAACTTGTTTGGGTTGATTCTTGGACCCAAGGATGTCTCGTTACCCTTCTTGCCTTTCCCTTTGTGTTTGGGATGTTTTGGTTATGACACCGCATTTGCTTTGGAAGTCTCTCCATTAGACCCATTCACAAGTTTATCTCTACATATCGATTCCTCCTCGATTCGAATATGCTTTTGGATTTCCTCCAAAGAATAATCCTCATTTTTATGAATGATTCTTTTCCTATAACTCTTCCAAGTTGGTGGTAATTTAGCCACTATAGCACCAACTTGAAAGGCCTCGGGAAGCTCAATCTTCAAAACTTTCAATGTGTTAACAATTATTTGCAATTCATGTATTTGAGGAAGAATATGTTTATCACCAATAAACTTGAAATCAAAATATTGAAATATCAAAAACTTTTTGGTACCTTCCTCTTCCGCCTTGAATTTTGTCTCAAGTGTATCCCATATTTCCTTTGCCGATTTGGTCTCAGTGTAGAGGTCATAGAGCTTATCGAAAAGGGCGTTGAGGATATGACCCCTACAAAGGATATTGTCCTCCTCCCTCTTCCTTATTTTCTCCACCTCCTCGGGAGTATCCTTGTCGGATGCTGTTGGGAGAGGTTTTAGAGTGAACTCTATGATGTAGGCAATCTTGAGAGTGGTCAAGAGAAATCTCACATTATCTTGCCATCTAGTGAAATTGGACCCATCAAACCTATCCAATCTCACTAGGTCTTGATTCATGATATTGATAGTCTCACCTTCCATTGAAACAAACAAAGGGTTAAGCTTTTGAATGTTAGGAAAATGTATGTTGAATTAATGGAGATTGGTAAGAAAATTACAACTCTAGACAAAATATTACAAATAAATAATTATTGATTAAATAGTGTTACAACTCTATGACTGAAAATACAAATAAACAATAGAAGAATTAGAATAAGAGAATGAAGAAATACAACTCTAAGAAAAATGATACAAATAAAGTAAAAGTGTTTGAAACAAAAGAAATAAAAGGATTACAACTCTAAACAAAAATACAAGTAAATAGAACAAGAATGCTGAGAAGAAAAGCAATAGAAGAAAAAGTAAGAACAAAAACAAAAACCAAGAAACTCTCACTCACACAACCAAAGTGAAGAGTGTTGGGGATCACCAACTTGAAAAAGGTTTCAAACTTTTTTCCAAAAGCTTATTTCCCCCTAACTCAAGCACTATGGGATCTCTCACAGATTTTGAAAATGTTTTCTGGAATAATCAAGCATCTAGGTATTTTCTAGCCAAGTGCTCTAATTAATAGAAAAGTTGTGTCTTACAAGTGAGCAATAGGCTCCTATTTATAGAGTTTAGAGAGACACTTTGAATTTCAAATTCCACCAACCTCCATGGCTGTTACCAATAATTAATTTGGATGTTTATGGAATTAAAAATGAGATTTGAGAGTTATTTGGGTTTTTGGAGTCGTTCAAAAAGGTTGGAAAAAACTGAAGAAAAAAAAATTAGTCAGTCAAGCACCTGTGGCCGCGACCAAGAGCATCAGTGGCCGCAACCACTGGTCTCTGTTCCCCAGGCCGCGGCCACCAACATCTTGTGGCCGCAGCTACTGACCAATTTCAACACACAAAAATGTGTTGTTTTTTCAAACGGTTCTAATACACTCTTAATTGATTTTGTAACCCCAAAACACATTATTGGGGTTAAAATCATATCTCTAACACTCATTTCACACATGACTTTAAGAAATTCATCTCAATATTTTGTAACAACAAATCTACACAATAATAGACAATATTTGGAAGTTACAAATTTGTGACTGAATTTGTAACACCAAATATGTTACATATTTTGATATTCACATATATCTAAATATTATAACTCTCTATTATATGTTACAATATGTGATACTCTTTGTCACATTTATTTAATCTAAAACATTATATTATAAAATAATATTATCTTACGTTATATTATAAAATAATGTAACACAAATTGTTATGTTCATTTTTGTCCTCATCAAATTATAACAAGATCCTAATTGGCATATCTAAGCTAGCAATGACAAACCATCGTCATATGTTAAGCATTATATTTTAAACCAGAAAGGCAAAATAATGATCATAGTACCATGATAAGGCCGCGATATGTTGTCAGGTTATAGTTAGCACCTGGAATTAGCCTTCCATGTTTGAAAATTTGACAGATTTTCACTTAATTAATTAGTTTTAATTTGCTGATTTTGCTGCTGCAAAATCAATCTGCCGCACATCTACGTGTGCATGCAAAACAAAATGCGGTATCGCCCGCATATTCCACCGGCACATAGAGCTTCTCTCAAATTATTTTAGCTCTCAGACATGTCTTATATACTAGGAGAAATGTACGCAATTTGGCCTTCTTAAATTTTTATAATAAGTTTACCATCATTTTTAAAAGAAAAAAATATATATCATTACGTTCTTTGTATTTAAGCTAAATATCAAATTCAACTCTCTTTTTTTATTATTTAATTCTAGTGATCATGATTTTATAATTCGCAAAATATCTTAAAATAACTCTCTACTTGATTTGGTCAAATATTTTTCAATAAAACATTTTTATCCTATAATTAAAAAAACATTAGTTAATTTTTAAGCTTTTTTTAAAAAATAAAATAAAATCATATTGCACTTTTAAATAATTTTTTTATTATTATTTCACTTTTAATTTCAAAAACAAAATTATAATGATATTAATTTTAATAAAATAATATGGTAAGAAGGTTTTATTAAAAATAAAAATAAATCAGATGTTGAATTAATTTTGATATGTTTTATAAAATAGAATGCTATCATTAGAATTTTGAAACTAAATGATACCCTTGGTTTTAACAATAATATAAGAGATCAAAATGATATATATTTTTAAAATAATAAAACTTATAAACATGATGTTAATAATCATGATAATTAACTTAAGTTAATAATCGGCTATTTATTTGAGGCAGGCTTATGTAGTAAGGGGGAGTGGACTATTGGATTTTTATGCCCTAATTTAAATTTAATTTCTTTGTAATATCATTTTATTATCAATAAAATAATATAAATTATTTTTTGACTTGGTCAATCATTTTGCTCACATGTTTTATTTTCATGATTATTTTTTTAATATAAACTTCTATTAAATCCCGAGCATATAGCTAATCTTATTTATACTGACGTAATCACAGTGGAATATAAATATGATTATATGTTCAAAATAAGTTAGCCCTAAGATTAGTCAGTGCACAGGATTTACACTAACTTGCCAATCTACGATATGATCTACTTACACATCATAGTGTTATGTTCTTTCCAGAACATTAGCAAAGTAGATAAGATCGGATGAATTTGTTACATCGGACAGGACCAAAATTGACAGTTGATAAAATAAGTAAACATACCGTTATTATCTATTCTAGTCATATCATATAGTTGACCATATGTCAATTCAATCTCAATTCTGAGTGGTTAGTATTCTAACTGATTGTATTATTTGAGTTCTTTGACTTATTCGTTACCAGCTTACCATACGGACTAGCCCATACTTACATCTTGGGAACTCAGTAGTATAGTTGAGTGGAAGTGTTAATCATAGATATGAACATCTATAGCTTCTGATGAAGAAGTGAAACAATAGTTTCCTTTTAGTTTGGTTGAAGGTGTTAAATGATAGAGATCTCATTTCAGTAATTAAATTAGTTTACTGGAATATCATTTACAAGGAACTAAGTGTTCTAAAGATAAAATACAATGAGGGTTAAAACAGTATTTTAGTCTCATCTCATTGTAGACCATTTATAGAGGATTGAGTGACAATTATGGTTGTAACGATGGATAATTAATAGCGTATCTATATTTGTTATAGAGCGTTCTATGAATTCAAGAGTGCAATTCCGAGTCTATAGTGGAGTCACGAGGAATTAATAAGTTAGTAAATTTATTTGTTAAATTTATGATAACTTATTGGAGCTTTATTTCATAGGCCCATGGTCCCCATTGTACCTTGGATAAAATCATCTAAATAGTCTCAATTAATTGATTTAATTATCAATTATAATTATCAAAGTTGACCAGGTCAATTTTGGATAGTTTCACAGAGTTATGTATTTTTTAGAAGAAAAGGGAAATTATGGCAGATTTATTAATTAAGATAAATTGGTATCTAAATTAACAAATAAGATTAAATCAAGGTTCAAATTATAAATAATTAATTTGATAAAGGATTTAAATAATTATTTAATTAATTAAATCAATAGAAAATAATACAGGCCTTGATTTTAAGTCCAATGGGCTTACAATCAAATAGGAAATTTCAGGGGCCTAAAGTCCATGATAATTTCGACCTATGGCTTTAAAATGGTTATTATTTTATTAATTTTTTAATTAAATTAAATGACCTAATTGAGTCTATAAAATGAGTACTTAGAGATAAGTCATCAGTTCAGATTTCTGAGACGACAGATAAGTTTAATCACTGGTTTTCTGATAGTTTTAGATTCTCTCTAAACACAAGTCATTTTCTAAGACTCTTTGTTATTTTCTCTTCTTCTCTCTATATCTATCTCATGTGTTGACAATTGCTCACTCTAGTCTAGGTGGTTCTAAGGATACATTAGAAAACTATGAAGAAAATAGAATGTCGGTTCAATTTCTTGATAATACTCTGCGACAGAAAGGATTCAAGAGTTAGAGAACCTGAAGGAATGACTCTTTAATTCCGCTGCGTATACTCTAAGTATTCTTATATTTGTTTCTCTTTGAATTCAATTTTAGAAACATGTTCTAGGTTATCTCATATTAATTTGTTTAATATTAGATCTACATGAAAATAAATAAAGATCTTGTATAAGTTTTACTAACATGGACAAGTGTGGGTTCTAGTTCCAAATATTTTTAAATATTTTTTATGGGAGAAAAGTGTTATATTATTTTAAATAATATAATGTTATATTAAATAATGTGACAAAATGTGATTTGTCACACTTTGTAACGAGTCACAAAATTGGACACATGTGTGTGCCCAAATGTGTCATATTTTGGAATTACAAATTTGTATCTCCCAAATATTACTCAATAATATGTAGATTGCATGTTAAACATTTGAGCTTGAATTTCACAAAACCATAATGAAATATGGTTGTTGGAGACATATTTTTAACTCTCATTAGGTGTATGGAGGTTACAAACTCATATAGGAAGAGATTGTGACGTTATTTTGAAGGCTGAAATTTGCACTATGGCCGCG
This sequence comes from Humulus lupulus, assembly GCF_963169125.1. Classification (NCBI taxonomy): domain Eukaryota; kingdom Viridiplantae; phylum Streptophyta; class Magnoliopsida; order Rosales; family Cannabaceae; genus Humulus; species Humulus lupulus. The sequence continues at coordinate 64,602,646 of NC_084797.1, read as the reverse complement.
GCCACTTATTATCACTGGCTGCAGCCTGAGGGACAGAGGCCAGTGGCTGCAGCCACTGATACTGTAACGACCCAAAATCGCTAATAAGGCTTAAGGGCCTTGATTAGTGTGCCTGGAGGGCATAATGGAATTTATGTGTGATTTTATGAGTTTAATGCATGGTTATGATTTAAAGCATGTTATATGACTAATTGAACATTGAGATGCATGACTACGTGGTTAGTATGCATGTTAGGTGAAATAATTATGCATGTGGACCCCGTTTGCATGAGAGAGGTAAATTGGTAATTTTAGCCCGCTGAGGGCATATATGTGATAATTGTATTCTGTGAATTGTACCACGTGAGTGTGGTGTTATTATTGTGATGTACGTGCCGAGACGGTCCTAGAGAGCTAGTTAACTTAAGAGTCACAACGGGATTTCTATACCCGGCTCAGGAGGAGCCTAGGGGTACTTTGGGAATTTTATGGTTAAGATTGAGATTTAGCGGGTAATGGTTATTGGTGATTGAGTAACCTGGGTAACCATTAGTTACTGCTGAGAGTAACAAGTTCTAGATAGAAAATGGTAGAAATGAAATAGAAGTAAAAGGACTTAAGTGCCCTTGAGGTTTAGTTGGGAAAGGATAGGCAAGGAGGGGTAAATGGTCATTTGGCTGGGAATTTGATATATGGCAGCTGGGTTATATGGGGTACACGGTTTGGGGCTTAGTCATTGTTTGGTTTTGTTAAAAATAAAGAGAAAGAAAAGCTAGAAGAAGAAGAAGAAGAAGAGGGGAAGGAGCTGATTTTGGAGACTTGGAGATGGATTCAAGGAAGCAAAGGGTGGATTCTCCACTTAAAGGTAAGGATCCTAGACAATTTTAAGAGTTTTATCTGTTGTGGTTTAAGATTTTTGAGGTATAGTTTAGGTTTTTCAAGCTTGGGTTTGTGTTTTTGGCCTATGGGTTTAAGTTGTTGAAGTTGAAATCAATTGGGTGGATTTGTGAGTGTGATTGTGTTTTGAGCTTGAATCTAGTGTTTATGGGTTGTTAGATGGTCCATTTAAAGTCTTAAATTGATTTTGGGGTTTGGGTATTGGTTTGGTATGATTTGGGAAGGTTTTAACTCGGTGAAAACGCGAAGGAAAACCCAGAATTCTAGGCCTGCGAAGGCGTGTCGCGGCACAGTTTTTGCGTGCCGCGGCGTGGAGCCCCTGACTTGCTGGGTGCCGCGGCACAAGGCCAATTTCAGGATATCATTTTTTGCAATTTTAGGCCTTTGCTCCGGGGGGTTCGGGGGATGTCTCCGGAGTGTTGTTTTAAGGTTTTGGGGGTTCCGAGAGTGTGGGTTAGGTTCCGGGAAGGTAGTCTTGGATTGGTTAATGACAAAGAATATTATATTTGTGTTGTGATTAGGACTTTGGAGAGGCTCGGGGTAGAGGACCGTGCTTGCGGCTACGTGGCATCGAAAACCAGTGAATTGAAAAGTAAGAAAACCGTAACACCCGAGATTAGGGCATGGCCCCACTGTGTGATTTTAGGGCATGGCCCCAGATTGTATTATGTGCAAATGTTTAACCTTAAATGAACCATGATGTGTGTGAATGATTATTTCGAATGTACTGTATATATGATTATAATGAAATGAACGGCAAGGGCCGAGTGCGGCATAGGCCGGGTACGGCAGCGGAGCCGGAAGTAACACTTAGCACATGGGATGCTTATAGTCAGGGCAGGGCCCGGTGGATACATGTGGTATCCTTACGGTGAGGACCGAGACCCCAGGCTTCGGTAAGGCTACTAGGGCGGCATGGCCGTGTTTGCTTAGTCTAATGGTTGACTTGTTTATCTGTGGATTATCTGATATGATAAACTGTATAAATTGCATATGTTATGTTCTGCTTGAGTTTTCTTGCTGGGCTTTGGCTCACGGGTGCTCTGTGTTGCAGGTAAGGGCAATGACTGAGTCAACCAACCATGAGTACGGAGAGCGTGAAGCGACGCGTACATGTTTGGCCTGCCCGACTGCTTTGGTTGGGGGTTTATTTGAAAATGGCTGTAATAATCTATGATTTTTATAACTGATCAATTGTAAACTTATTTTAAGAAGTAAATAGTTTTCGAACCTTATTTTGGGATCCCAAATGTTTAATACTAGAAGTTTTATTGAGACAACACGTTTTTCTAAGATTACAGCCTTAACTTTTAATTAGTCACACTTTTGTTTCAAAACCTCGGTTAGCGAGTTCATTGCACACTGTTTCGTCTTAAAACTCACTTAGTAACGGCTCTAAGGTAGTAAGGCGTTGCAGATACTCCTGACCGCGACCAGGGGTGCTGACTGTCACTTTTTTTTTCTTCAGATTTTTCCAATTTGAACGGTTCTAACAGCCCAAGTAACTCTCAAATCTCCATTTGAATTCCATAAACATTGGTAACAGTAATGAGGTTGGTGGAATTTGAAATTCAAAGGTATCTCGAACTCTATAAATAAGAGTTTAATGCTCACTTGTAAGACACACTATTTCTATCTACAAGAGCACTTTGCTAGAAATACACCAAAATGCTTTATTATTCCATAGAGTTATTTCTATTTATGAGAGTTCCCTTAGCGCTTGAAATAAGGAGAAATAAACTTTTGAACAAAAGTTGTAACTTTGTTCAAATTGGTGATCCTCACTACTCTACAATTTGGTTGTGTGAGAGTTTGTGTTCATTCTTTTGTTCTTCTTATTCTTATTTACTTGTATTATTATTGTTTTGAGTTTATAATCTTCATCTTCTACATATTTTTATGTACTTGTATTTTGAGCAATAGAACTGTAACCTTACTTTTATTAATTACCTTGTTTATTATATTCTTAGTTATATTTTGTATTTCTATATTTTGATCGATTATAAATATATTCTCTAACAAAAATTACAAAAATACGAAAATTAATATGAAACCAATAAACTATGTGTGGACGAATGAGATTTATAAGGGTCATTTTCTTGTAAAAGCCACGGCCATAATAATAATGCATATCCTAATAATACATAAAAAAAAAAAAGACATCGTTATTCTTGTGGGGTTTATATTATATTCATTGATGCAGCCAAGGTTAACTCGATAAGCCCATTGAATTAAGACTTTCAAAACCTTTCGTTGGTCTATACAAAATCTTTTGGTTCATGTGCTATCGCTGCTTATTGGTGGCTTCTAATGTGGCAACTAAACGTGCATATATAAATATATATTGAAGATTTTTAAATGGTGACTATGCATAGATGGCTACTAACAATTTGAATGATATGACAACATAATGACTTGGTATAGAAAGTCACCAATAGTTAAATATATTTTTTTACATTAATTTTGAATTTAATTATTTTTTTTGCCATAATTAATATTATTTCCAACCAATGTGAAACGCTAGTTATATTTATAAATTGACATGCATTTGAAAAATGAAAAGTTTACAATATTATATTTTCATAATAAATATACAATTTTCACAAGTAATATGTACAATTGATCTTAAAATCCAATGGTTAATATTAAAGTAAATTTATATGGGTAGTAACCATTAAAAATGCACTCATATCTCTTCTATATAATAAGTGTGTAGATAAAGAAAATTATTGGTTTTAACGGTTTTTTATTTTTTTAGTGTTAACTTTAACGGAATATTCTTATATTTAACAGAATATTATTATATTTAACGGTACTTTGTAAACACTTAAACTCAACTTAAATAAAATAAATAATTGAAAAATTAAAATAAGATATTTTTGAGATATTTTACAATGATAATTACTTAAAAATAATAAATAATTAACAAATTAAAATAAGATATTTTATAATGATAATTATTTTAAAATAATAACTAATTAAATAAATTAAAATATAATATATTTGAGATATTTTACAATGATAATTATTTAAAAATAATAAAATCATATGTTTTATAACTTAAATAAAATTTAATTAAACTTAAACTCACTTATTAGAATAATATCGTATTAAACATATAATATAATCTATTGTGAATTAGCAAAAAAATTATTTTTTTAAAAAAACTAGCAATAAACTTAAATTTAAAATTCATGTATAATATATAATATTACATTAAATATATAATATATATTCTCTTGTTGTCACTCTCAAATTCAAAAACTAGAACAAACATAAATTTAAACAAAAATAAATAAATTATTTAATTAAAATAAGATATTTATTTCAAAATTTATATGACATTAATATAAATTTAATAAAATAATTAATAAATTCTATAAATAAAACTAAGCAAACGTGCATATTTCACATTGTTTGTATCTAGTATATATATATCTGTCTATTGAGTTACTGGAATCTAAAATGACACTTTTAATTTAGACAATACATATAAATATATAGGACAATTCTTCTATAGGGGTTCATTTTAAGCCCTACCGGTGGGGCTCTCAGTGTTTCTCGACCCGTGAACAGTTTTCAGCGTGATTTTTTTTATGGCCGTGTATATTGTAGCTATTTAGAGCATCATGCAAATTTTCAGAAAATTCTGAATAATTTACAGTACCGAAAACTAGGTTCAAATATGTTGTTTTCCACGCGCATAAAAAAAATTAGTCACGCGTGCAACATGTTTGAACCTAGTTTTCGGTACTGTAAACTATTCGGATTTTTCTGAAAATTTGCAGGATGCTCTAAATAGCTACAATATACACGGTCATAAAAAAAATCACGCCAAAAATTATTCACGAGTTGTTAACACTGAGAGCCCTACTGATAGGGCTTAAAGTGAAGCCCTCTAAAAGAATTCCCCTAAATTTATATATATATATATATGTATACACACACGGTAATATCTTATCTATGGGGATATAATTGGCATAATTATATTACTAGTTTATGTATAGACGGCCCATTTCAAAATAAAAAATTTATGCATACACGACAATGGGGTGTTGAGAGTTTTATTATACGTATGTCAATATGTCACACTACTACAGTCCAATGCGGTTTTTCTATTATTTTTAAAAGTAAATATCTCGAAATAAAATATTGTTATTCAAAATTCGAGTATTTTTATTAGAGTAATTAGCATTTTTTTGTCTCCCAAACTCATGACACCATGACACTAACAGATCGTGTCCCCTAAAATATAAGCATGTTAAAAATTCTTTCTGAACTTTTCAATTTACATAAAAACATAATCATTTTATTAGCTTATGTTCTATTTTTCTGTTTAAACTTTGATGTAGCATTGCTATGTCAATCCCGTGTGTATAAAATTACAATTTTTGTCCCTGAATTTCGATTACTACAAAATTGTGCCCCTTTTATTAAAAAAAATAATTTAAAATTCAAAAAATCTATTTTTTTTATTAATTCTTATAAAAAAATAATTCAAATATTAATTAAAAATCTTAAAAAATTAAATAAAAGTCATTTAAACTCTAATAAAATCTTTAAAATTCACTCAATATTTAAAAAAAAAACAAATATCTAACAAATAGGAATGAAATAAAATAAATATCAAATTAAAATTCAATCTAGATATTAAAAAATCAAATATGAATTAAATAAACAAATTAAATATAAATAAAATCATAATTAATTCAATAAACACGTATTAGAAACCTATTTATTTTTGTTATAAATTAAAAAGAAATAACTCCTTCATGTTGAATTTTGAGTTACACGACTCCAATCGTTTCATTTTCTTATAATTTTTCTTTTCTTTTATTTTATTTTATTTTTTAAAAGAAAGAAGATATGTATAATGTGATTTAAATTTGAATATATATTTAGTTATTTTTTACAAAGAATATATATTTAGTTTGGTATTTAGGCTTTAGCTTCATTTAATTTTGGATTTTTTATAAATTAAATTATTATAAATTCAAACTAATACTAAGTTTTTTTCAAACATTTAACGTTTTTCTTTCTAGTGTTACTGTTTTAATTTTATTTTGTTAATATTTTTTTTAAAATTATTAGGTTTGAATTAATTTTTAAATAATTAATACATAAAGTAGATATTTTTAAAAATTTTAATTAATTTTTTAATAAAAATAGGCATGATTTGGTAATAGTGAAAGTTTGGGGGTAAAAATATTAATTTATCATAATTAACAATGTCACATCAGCGTTTAAATGACAAAATGGAACGAAACATATCAGAATGACTAAGTTTCTTAAAATGATATATATTAGAGGGAGTTTTAATATATTGTACATATTTTAAAGGACATGATCTGATAATGTTATAAGTTCAGGAGACAAAAATGCTTATTATTATTATTATTTAGATGGTATTATTAGTTGTATGAGTATGACACCAATATTAGCTTGGACTGAGGAAGCCGCCCTCAATCAACAATAAGTTAGTCTTTTAACTACTTAAGATGAATTCATCCTTCCATTAGTTAATTATTTTACCTGTAATATTTATATGATTTGACAATTTTAATTAGCTTGAAAAAAAAAAGTTAGAGGTCAATAAATTTTCTAAACCCTTTTTATAAATTAACAACACATAGAAAGCCGCCGATTTGATCTCCTCTGCCTATTATTCATTTATGTTTTAAATAATTGTTTGGTTACACGTTTGGATTTATATTTAATGTTCCTAGTTGAAAAATATGCTTAAAAATATATTTTGACTAAATTGCTCCATTCATAATTCTAATCCCTATATTTCTTCTCAGAATTTCTTTAACCAAATCCGTCACCGTCATTTTAGCATTTTAATGAAGGAAAAGTATTTTTCATTTTAAATTGTTAGATAGATGAGTTAGAAAAATAAAATGAAAGAAACTTATATATTTAAAATTTTACTATTTTATTAATTTTTATTGTTTATTTTAAATATGGGTTATTTTAGTAAATTTTTATATTATTATTTTTACAAAAACAAAAATAAAAATTCATTCACTTTTCTCTCAATTTTAGGAGATAAATTTTTTAGCAGAACTCGCTTATATTTTTCTCTCCATTTATCCTTTTTTTTCATCTTCCTTTTTTACCAAATAACTTCACATTTTGCTTTCTATGCACTTATCTTTTCTAAATTTTATTTCCTCTCATTTTTCTTCACTGCCAAATATAATATAAACCTACGAAAATACCAAATTTTACCCATTTTGGAATAGAAATCCAAGGAATAAGTATCTCGTGACTTTATGTAGTCATGGATGTAAATTTAAAGCATATATTTATACATTTTAATCAGTTTTGGGATATTTTTTGTGCTTTTTTTTTTTCAAATCTAGGTTTGTGCTACATTTGTCTAAAAAAATTTGATAGTAGTTTTCGATGAAGCCTCGATGTTAGTTTTTGATGGATTTTGATAATGCCTCAATGCATCTAGGTAATGTGAAAAAATATACATTTTTTTTATCTAGGACTTAATGGTAGCTATGGCTTGGGCGCGACGACGCTAAAAGCTCAAAAAAGTAATTTTAGGTTGGTTTCAGAAGAGCAATTTTGGTATTTCGTGATTTGAACGCAAAGAACATTATTTAATGTGTTTTAGGGGAGTTTTTTTAGAGTCTTAAATTAAGAGAAACTTCTAGAGGCATTGTGAAAAACTAAATTGGTTCTCTTTAGAGTTTTTTCTTTCTTCTACTCTTTCTTTATACACATATTATTAATTTCATAGATGTTGCTAGTATGATTATGAACTAAACATCTTTTCTAGGGTTTTTAATTGTTGACCCTGAATTTGTTTAACGACACGGAGTCACGAAAAACAATATAAATAAGAGAACTGAATTCAAGAATGTAAATGACACCAGGATTTTATAGTAGTTTGGCCCCAGAGATTGGTAATAACATACGTCCACTTAGTGTTTTTATTAATGTAGAAGAACTCCAAAACCTGTGATCAGCGAACAAGGGTTCACCATATTTCACAAGTCTTGAAGACAGATACAAATACTGTTTATAAAATCGTTGTTTCCCTCTGAATACAAATTATTGCGTATTTTTAAAATAAATCCTATGAGTCCTATTTATAGGCTCGTGGATGTACATATGGGCCATGGGTTGTTCTTAACTTGTGTTACAAGCATAATAATTTAAATAATACCGTTTACATTTAAATTAGCAAATATCCTTGAAATATCTAACTTATAACCGTATTGGAGCGTTTGTCTCGATCAAACGAACAACTTTGGTCACATGTTTCTGTCCATCTTCTTTTCCTGCTACTCAGCATATTCCTTGCGTCAATCAAGCAACTTAGTTACTTTTGATACTCTGATCGTAGGTTGACCAGTCCTTCATTAATAATGAGTCACATCCTATTCACGTGCCTCTTTAGCATGCCACATCATCATGCAAATATTTAGGGAAACATTTGCCCCCCCCCCCCCCCAAGTTTATTTTAATGCGAATAGCATTTAATAAACTTACTCGACCAGCAACCTGCTGACTCGTCACATCGACTGTACTTACTTTCACATAAAGGTAAGTAGTTATGACCTTTTCGATTTCCTAGGAATAATTTGGTGGTTATTGTAGTTTCCCATACATCAATACCCTATTTTCATCATGACTCGTCAGTAATACCCCGATCAGTATAATTATAAGTCTCTTCACTCCTTTCCATTTTTACTCAAACTTTCTCTCTCTTCAAGAACTCTCAAAACTCTCACAAAAACCTTCAAGAGATTATCAGTGCAATCTGAAGCATTTGAAGCAATTTCAAGTAATCTTCATGCGATTTCTTCAACAATCTTCACTTCAAGAAAGTTTTCGAACAAACCCTTTGGATTTTGTAGCAATTTACCTGCATTTTAGCTGCGATTCTTCTATGTTTGTAACTATTTTTCGATGTTCTTGGCGAGTTCTTGAATACGATTGGATTTAGGAAAAAAATACATAGGAATAATATGCTAAAATAGGTATTTTAGGTAATTTTATTGGATATAACAATGTTTAGGAGAGTTATTTCAATTTATGAGCACCAATTTTGGGTCCAAAATCGAAGTGAAATTTCAATTTTGGTATATTAGAAAAACTGAGTTTTTCCCGCCTAGTTTTGAAGTTGAAAATTTTTTCTAAAAAAAAAAATTTCAGTGTCACTTTTTGATCTGTTTTTTCAACTTGATCGCAAGGTTTTTGTTTTTTTACCAGGATGTTGTTGGTCGAATAAAAGCTTAATTTTTATCCACGAGCAGCGTTATCCTTTCTTTTTTTTTTCTTTCTGTATTGGTTGTAGATTCTCACTTCCCCTCATTCTTCTCAGATATTCATCCACGATCCATGGGGAGGTGAGAGGTCAATAGACGAAGAGCTTCTAAACATGTTGTTCGAAGACTCTGATCCGCCTACTTTACCCATTCCACCAAATACAACACAGCCAACACCATTGACCATCCATCTCATTTCAAACCCACCAATGGAACAAGTGAAACACATTGCTTAGAGGAGGAAAATGATCCTCGATCCTCACGTTGGCCAGCATGTGGCCAATGCTGAGGGTCCTTCCACTACTAACCGACCTGCAATAACCGAGCAGCCTCCTGAGATTCTTCTTTCCCGCGCCCTTGTAAAAGAGGTCACAAAAAAGGATATACCATGGTACGTTTCCCCTCCTAGCGTTATATCGAGCAGGATGGTGGCCAAATATCCCAAGAAGTATGGCGTCCCTGGGATTACACTTTTCAAGCCAACCCCCGAATGGAAGGCAAATGTGCCCAGAGGTGTTTACAGTGCACGATCGAGGTATCACATCGAGGCAGGGGCTACTTTGTTTTGTACTCTAAAAATTAGCACGAGTCTAGTCACTCAGCTTGGATACAGCTAGCAGACGAGTACGTGAAAAAGCAGCCAAGTAGAACAACTGGTTAATGATGATGTGAGCAGCTCAATTTGGGACCTAACAACACAACATACAGGTTATTATCATACCACCTTTTAGGATAACAATCCAGTTCGTGATCTATAATGGCCAGGTCCACCTTTGGGCGCTCTAAGCTTAATATGAGCTAAGGTTCAGATAATCTTTGATCACTAGCTCAGATGAGATATTCAGCTCGAGGAAACCTGTCCAGAACGCATATTGGAGGATCCCAAGAGACTCAAAGGCTCCTTATACACTCACTAATGTTCAGGCTGTATTGCATATCTTTCATTTATTATTAGAGATAGTAAGAGTATATTCTATTCTATTATCAAATCATATCCCAATGTAAATGAGAATAATCTGTATTAAATGTATATCATATTTATTCACATAGTTACCCGAACCTGTCCAGGAAATTCTCCTATAAATATCAGGGATAATGGACAAGGAAGGGGACTGCCTTTTTGTATACTGAAACTCTTCAGAAATTGTGAGAGAAAATTAATAATACTGTCTCGTGGACTAGGTGTATTTTAACCACTGAACTACGTAAAATTTGTGTGTGTACGAAAGGGTTCTTATTATCTCTTTATGGTGTATAGATAAGCATTAATATCCTTATTAGATTTCTGAATCTACTGTTGGCGAAAAACCGTGTCAACTGTTTGGCGCTTTTGTTGAAAGGAAATTAGTGCTTTACAAATTTCATTCGACATTCATCATGGTGCTCACTCGATTGATGCATGACAATGAAATGGAGCAGCCTGGTGGGCAGGAAGCCCATCATACCGCTGTTCCTACTGAAAGAGGCCCAAATGTTCAACAACGTCCAGGGAAGCAATCGGTGGGCCAGGACGACGCTGGGAGTTCAGCATCACTCCTACAAATCCTAATCCAGGATATTTGACTGCTATCGAGATGGAGAATGCCCCATTAAGGAGCCATCTCGCAAGGGAAAACAGACAAATCGAGGAGGTTATGGCTCGCTTACCCCCTCTTGCAACTGACGTTAATGTTGGAAAGAGGCAAAATGGGCCTCATAAGTCCTATGGGAATAACTGGTCCAAACCTAGTCGTTCTGTTAGGACCGCCACTCTAAGCTCGATACCTTTAGAGCAAAACCATCGAAGTTCTCAGCCCACTGGTCACCACAGGAATCATCATCAGCAGAACTGCAACCCCCTGCTCCATGTCTTCTGCAGATTCCCAGGAATGCTCACAGCAACCCGTCAGGGCCAGCTGAGACATGTTCACGGAGACAAAACACCCTAGCAAATCCACCTGTGCAGCGAACAAAACCCCAAACACAGAGAACTCATGACATTGGGGTAGAGCCAACGAAGGAAAGTTTGGTTCTTCCTGATGGAACGAGGATAGCCTCACCGATAAGACATCTGTTGTTACCGATTAGACATCCTACACCACCACGCCCACAACGAGATGCTCCAGCTCATGGAAATAGTAGGAGAAATCCTCCCCTGTCAATAGTGTTAGGAAAAATAATATTGCCTCAATGGAAATGGTAAGATAATGTTACAACTCTAAGAAAAATATTACAATGGACAAGATTGATTAAATAAAGTGTTACAACTCTATAACTGAAAATACAAATAAAACAAAGGAAATGAAGAAGATGATGATGAAGAAGAGAATAGTAAAATACAACTCAAAACAAAAGTTACAAATAAAATAAAGTGTTTGGACCAAATGAAGAGATTACAACTCTTAAACAAAATATACAAGTAAATAAAACAAGAGAAGAAGAAGAAGAACAATAGAATAAAAGGAAGAACATAAACCACAAACAAACTCTCACTTACACAACCTAAGTGAAGAGGATTGGGGATCACCAACTTGAACAAGGTTTAAAACCTTTGTCCAAAAGCTTATTTCCCCCTAACTCAAGCACTAAGGGATCTCTCTCAGATTTTGGAAATGCTTTATGGAATTATCAAGCCTCAAGGTGTTTCTAGCCAAGTGCTTTAGTGGATAGAAATGGTGTGTCTTACAAGTGAGCATTAGGCTCCTATTTATAGAGTTTAGAGACAACCTTTGAATTTCAAATTCCACCAACCCCCATGGCTGTTACCAATGATAAATTGGGTGTTTTATGGAATTAAAATAGAGATTTGGGAGTTACTTGGCTGTTGGAAACGTTCAAAATTGGATAAAAACCGACTTAGTATGAATCTGTCAGCCACTAGCGCCGCGGCCCTTGGTCAGTTTCAGCAACCAATTTTTTAAGTTTTTTCCAAAACGTTCCAATTTATTCCCACTTGATTTTGTAACTTCCATACACAATATGAGAGTTAAAATCACATCTCTATCAGCCATTTCTCATATGGCTTTAAGAAATTCATCTCAATATTGTGTAACAACAAATCTACACAATAATGGGTGATATTTAGGAGTTACAAATTTGTGATGAATTTGTAACACCAAATATGTTACATGTTTGGATATTTCACATATATCCAAATAATGTAACTCTCTATTATATGTTACAATATGTGACACTCCATGTCACATTTATTTAATCTAAAACATTATATTATAAAATAATATAATATTACATTATACTATAAAATAATATAACAAATAGATACTTACGCCCCATAAGGACGTGCTGAGAATCCATGTCCTCGATCTTAGTCGCGGGCTGTATGTTTTGCAAATGGAAGTTACTGGACGGGGAGCCAGCGTGGAGGCAAATCTAAGAGTGACCTAAGAAATCACCTGAGCTCAGCGCAAAGTACTCGGTACGATCCACAACCCGACCTACGTGATCATTTGAACTCGCTACTTAAGATATGAGCTATACTTAACACAAGGGAGGTCCTTCTATTGTACACGGTAAGGGGAATGTCCCACCAAAACCATGCTCAGGATTGGAGGGACAACAACCCATCAAATGCATACAATAGGATGGGAGTTGTTGAACATCCCCAAGCTAACCTAGAGACCAAGGACCTAACCTTTGAGCGACTGGCCTTGATGGAGGAGCAGATGAAGATGCTCTAATCTGGAAAGGGGATTGATGATTGTGACTCTGGTAAGGAGCTCGAACCTTTCGCTCCAAACATTGCAGCAGCTACGTATCCTATTGGATTTAGGCTACCGAACATGCCGACATTTGATGGAAACATAGATCCATCCGACCACCTCGGGATGTTCAACACAATGATGATGGCCCACAATGTTGGGTTCGATCTAAGATGTATCATGTTCCCCGCGGCTCTGGTTGGACCTGCAAGAAAGTGGTTTAAAAAGTACAAGAAACATTCGATAAGCTCGTGGAAGAAGTTGTCTTCCAAGTTTAAGAGAGCATTCTAGGCATCACAGGCAGCTCGTGTAGAGGCCGATTCATTGGCCAATGTAAAATAACAACCTCGTGAATCTCTGAAAGCATATATGAGCAGATTCGCCAATCTTGCAGCACGAGCTAGTGATGCTGATGATAGCTCAAAGCTCATGGCGATGAGGACAGGAATCCTGGTGGGAGGCGACCTATGGAAAGAACTCCAACGAAAAGGAGTTAAAAGTGTAGATGAGTTCTTAGCCCGAGCTCAGGAGTGGATAAACCTAGAAGAGCTGTGATTTGTTGTTGCAGGAACCATTCAGGCCCCTATCCAATCTGCTGGAGCGGTGGCAACTGTTGCTGCTATGGCTCAACCTGTTACCTAGAATAACCAAGTGGGAAATAATAAGAGGAAGGGGAATGGTGAGGGCGACCAAAACGACACGAAGAAAAACAAGTTTGTGGAGAAATTCAAGCTCGTTTATGCCACCTACACCGACCTAACAGACACTCGGGAAAATATCTTCCTGGAAAATTCTAATCACCTCCCGTGGAAGAAGCCAGAACCTTTAAGGCATCAGAGGGCGAAGAGACACCCCTCAAAGTTTTGTCAATTCCACAATGACATCGGTGATAACACCGATGATTGCCGATAGCTGAAAGATGAGATTGAGACTCTCATTTGGGCTGGACCATTAGCCCAATACGCCCAAAATCAGGTTGTTCCCAATCAACCTACCGGGTAGAATACTCATCCAGCTCTAGAAGCCCCGATAGAACAGCCTGGAGCTCAGATAGATCAGCACCGAGTGGACATTCCCCCAATAGTAGGAGGAGATATAACTATTATTGGTGGAGGACCTCATTTGGCTGACACGAGTAGCAGGGCCCAAAAGAGGTATATAAATGAGCTAAAAACCCATAACAATATGGAATTTGTCCCGGAACCGCAGTTATCAAAACAACATCGGTTGGAAAAACAACCAATCATTTTCATGGAAGAGGACGCTAGCCACATTCATTTCCTGCATAATAACCCGCTGGTGGTAACTGTGCAGCTCGTCAATCGAAGGGTGCGAAGAATACTGGTAAACAATGAACGTGGTTGCGTATAACGTGACTTTGGGACGACCTGCACCGATGGCTTTTGAGGCCGTCACCTCGATCCGACACATGGCAATGAAGTTCCCCTCAACCTCGGAGATATGCACAGTAAGAGGAGACCAGCTCGCTGCTAGAGAATGCTACAACATTGCTATGAAAGGAAAATCACAACCCAGGCAGCAGTCGATGGTCATAGTCAAAGGAGGTGAGGAGTCCTGGGTAATGGAAGATTCCCGTGGGACGAAAGAACCTTGAGAGGGGATGATGAGGTCGTCCAACGGGATGACATTGATCTGGGAGTAGGTGAAAATAGATCTGAGCTCAAATCAATAGAAGAGCTCGAGGAAATAAATATCGACCCAGAAGCACCTTCAAGAGTTGTCAAAATTGGAAAAAATCTTGAAGCCGAAAGGAAGAAGGAGTTGGTTGAATTCTTGAGGAAGAACCTGGATGTCTTCGCCTAGTTGCATGAGGATATGGTGGGAATCAGTCCGAGTGTAATAATGTATAATTTTAACTTGTACAAGAATGTGTCTGCAAAGTCCCAAAAACGAAGGCTTTTGGGGACAGTACGATCTGAATCATAAGAAGAAGAAGTAACTTGCATACTTAAATGCGGATTTATCAGGGAAGCAAAATACCAGATCTGGGTTGCAAATCCCATGCTGGTCCTGAAGCCAAATGGGAAGTGGAGAACTTGTATTGATTTCTCCGATCTCAACAAGGCTTATCCTAAGGACTGTTTCCCACTACCAAGAATTGATAGTTGGTAGATGCCACAACCGATCACGAGCTCATGTCTTTCATGGACGCATATTCTGGATATAACCAAATTGCGATGAACCCTGCAGACCAAGAGCATACCAGCTTCATGACTGAGCATAACGTATATTGCTACAAAGTTATGTATTCGGGCTGAAAAATGTCGGTGCTACATACCAACGGTTAGTCAACAAAATGTTCAGTAACCAGATCGAGAGAAACATGGAGGTGTATGTTTACGATATGCTAGTTAAATCAAAGACTGCCAGTAACCATGTATCCAACCATGAAGAATGTTTTGACGTATTGAGAAAATACAACATGAAGTTGAATACCCATAAGTGCACTTTCGGAGTTGCGTCGGGAAAGTTTCTGGGTTTTATAGTCAACACAAGGGGGATAGAATCGAATCCATAAAAAATCAGGACGTTGTTAGAGATACCTTCGCCTAGGTCGCGTAAGGAAGTACAAAGGCTAACTGGAAAGGTGGCGGCCTTAAACCGCTTCGTTTCAAAATCCATTGACAAGTGTCTACCATTTTACAACTTGCTCAGAGGAAACAAGAAGTTTGGATGGACCAAAAAAATGTGAACATGCATTTTGCGACCTGAAAACGCATCTAGCTGAACCCCCCCCCCCCCCCCCCCCTCATACTATCAAAACTGACGTCCAGAGAATGTATGTTCCTATATCTGGTCGTGACAGAAAATGCACTTAGTGCTGTGTTAGTTCGAGAAGAGAATCGGGCATAGAAACCTGTATATTATGTAAGTATGAGACTTCTCAGAGCTGAATCACAACATCCATTGATGGAAAAGCTTGCGTTCTGTCTCATTTTGGCTTCAAGGAAGCTCAGGGTCATACTTCCATTCCCATTCTATTCACGTCTTAACCGACCAACCTTTAAGGCATGTGTTTAACGCCCAAAATGTGACTACCACTAAGCGGTAGTTGTAGTAAAATCGGGCGGTCGATCCACAGGACTTTCCTCCCGTTGAGCTCAGAATAGCCTCTGGGAGACTTAATCAGTCGACGTGGAATCTTAATTCCTCTTCAAGTGTGCTACGTGTCACTCGGTGAAAACACGGACAACAACATCAATAGACTGTTGAATGAGAAAAAAAAGTAGAAAGATAATAATAATTTACCAACGTAAATATCTATTATTTTAATTGCAAACATATTACTACTCTTTAAAATGATCATATATTTTACCTATTGTATGTGGTACTTATTTAAAAAAAAAAAAAAGCTTAAAATCACATTCCACTATTATATAACTATAAATATATATACGTATTTGTTTTTTATGTTTTTTCTTTCTTTTGCAAATTTCTTCCACCTGAAATCTCATTATTCTCTTACTCATCATATTGAAGAAGAGAAAAACTTATATATTTTTGTTTATATATAATCAGCACACTTAGTGCTTCTAACAAACAAACCTTCACAAAAATGTTGGGGTGAATATTTGACCCGAAAAACTCTCAAAACAGTCCGACCCGCAACCCGAAACCCTGATATTTTTGCAAAACTCGTCGAATTCAGGTGAAATCCGGTCCGAATTCGAACATAATTAAAAAAATATATATTCATTTTCGAAAAAATTAATGTTTTTTTTAAAAAAAAAAGTTACTAATGCCCAATTTGTAAAAAATCAACATTACCAAACTAATAACAAAGTTTTAAAAAATATATGTGAAAAGTAAAAAAAAAATTAAAATAGTGTCAAAAAATTGTATTTTTGAAATTTTTTTACTAAGGCCCATTTTTTGGCTCAAAGCCCATTTTTTTTATCAATCCCACCTGAAACCCGATCAAACCCCAAACCCGAAATCATTCCAAAACTCAAAAATTTCGGACCGGATTCGGTACCACTTTCCTCCACCCGAAACTTGTAAAACCTGAACCCGATACACCCGAAATCCGAAAACTTGACTTGTGTGCACCCTTACAAAAATGTATGTAGACTAATTTAGAAATCAAATAAATTTGCACTAAAACAGTTTACCTTTCAATTGGAATATTTAACACTCATTTCCATTTTAACTTGCACATAATTAGAAAGACAAAAAAAAATGTTCTACTGCTTTTTTTTAGTATACACTTAATAATAAAGAAAATAGAGAAAATTAAACTTGACTAGCTATGAAAATAAGCAGAATGAATATATATCGCGCATCAAGAAAACAGAAGCAAAAGAGTATCAACTTTTCTTTTTTATTATTATTATTAGGATTTATATATTTTTGGACCATATGTTTTGTCCCATTACCTGTTTAGACCTTGTGTTTTGATAAATTATTTTTTTGGACCTTATGTTTTGTAAAATGGTTAAAATATAACCCTAAACCCGATTTTGGTCAATGATTTTTTACTAAAATCACAAATAATTTACCAGACTAACAATTCAGAACAAAAATAAAATTATTCTGCTTAAAAACTGTGTTGTTATATTCAATTTTTTCTTTATCAAAATTGAGTTTATGGTTCTATTTTAACCATTTTACCAAACATAAGGTTCAAAAAGTAATTTGTCAAAATACATGATCTAAACAAGAATGTGACAAAACACAGGGTCCAAAAAAGTATAAACAATAATTATTATTATTATTATTATTATTATTTTAATTTAATTTAATTTTGGACTGAATGCTTGTTATGTTAATGACCTAAGCCTATGATGATTGTGTTTGTGTAAGAGACCATGATAGCCGAAAAAGAAAATTGATAAAGAAAAAGAAAATTGATAGGCTTGCTTAGAATTGAGAAGGGAGTCAAGAGACCATAACATCCCATTATTCATCCTGGCCAAACAATTAAGATTATCATTTATTACCATGACATGATCATGTAACATATTGACAGTTAGTGTTCATGCATTTAAATTTGTGACGGTATTCTTATACCTACTTGTTTTACGGCTAGTGTTCGTAGTCTCTACTAAATCTTTCTGGAATTTTTAAATACAATGTGTCGTGTGTCGTGTTATACTAGTTCATCTTATATTTAATTTTGTACAAGGATTGCATCCGATGTTTATTTTTGTTTATTGTTTTTATATCTATTTACCACCAAATTTATGATATTATGTTATTTTAATATATATTTTCAATAATTCATTATATTTGTTTCTTATTATGCTCTAATCAAACTATTATAAAATAGGATACATATCGCTTGCTAAAAATTGCTAGAAATGATGAGAATCTAGCTTAAAAAATAACAAGAATGCCTATTTTTATAATATAAATGAAGATTAAATTTTACAATGATAAATAAAACCAACGCAAATCGATCTCAACGTCAACTTTTAGTCTAGAAAATAATTTAATATTATATTTGATAAAAATTTTTAGTAAAAGAACTTTATCGATTAATGCAAAATATTGTCATCATTATTAATACACAAATATTACTTTTACTTTTAGAATTGAGTTCTATTTAAATTAAATAAATGTATAAAAATTTATTGTTATGAATATTTCTTTATATTATTATATATATAAAGTGTGAATTTAATTGATTTACTTGGTTTTAACCATTCTTTTTTTAACTTCAATGAAAATATTTTAAATATTTAATAAAATATACTTTTAAAATTAATTAAAAATAAATATTTATTAATTATATTAATATACATTCAAATATTATACAATATTATTATTATAATAATATTTAATACAAAACTAGGTATCTAATGATTATATTAATATAAATTTAAATGTTATAAAATATCATTATTATAATAATTTATATTACAAGACTAGATATTTAATAATTAAATTAATATAAATTAAAATGTTATAAACTATAATAATAATAATATATAATCATAATTTTTATAAAATTTTGGTAGAATAAAATTTAGTAATTATATAAATATAAATTCAAATATTATAAAATATCAGTATTATAATGATAGCTAATACAAAACTAGATATTTAATAATTATATTAAGATAAATTCAAATATTATAAAATATATCATTATTATAATAATAATATATAATACATAATCTTAATTTTTATTAAAAAAATTATCATTTATATTTAAAAAGAAAATATGTTATTTTTTTATTACTTAGTCTAACTTATATAAACATATATTCATATTAAATAACGTTAAACATTATAAATACATTATATGTAAGTTTCATGTGTGCACAAATTGTATGATTGTGTAACTACATAAGAAATAGAAATAACAATTCTCTTTTATCAAGAATAAGCAAGGTTCAAGAAAATGAATGCCCTCCTCGACGAAGAGATGAATCTCAGCTTCCTCGTCACCGAGGCCCATCTTCGGCAGTATGGCCTACTTCGAGAGGGGCAAAGGATAAGCCCTGTGGTCCTCACCAGCTTTCGTGACTCGAAGAAGTCACTTTATGAGGCGAGGATCCAGACGGAGTATATTGTGGCGAGGGCTCAATACGAGTACAAACAACGTCTTCACAAGGAGCTCACAAAGAACATACTTGTGATCCAAGTCACCACGAAGATGAGAGAGGACAAGGAGCTCGAGGCTGGGATCAAATCATCCTCTATGCCTCAAGGTAAATCCCCAATAGTCCTTTCCTACGCCCATCATGTAGGGGAGGGAACTAGTCCCGACCAATCCTTATTCTCACCATCACTCCTCAAGTGTGGGCAAATCTCGAAGCGTCCTTGGACTGATGAGGAGTAGATGAGGAGTACCAAGACTATCAAGACCTTATCGACGTTTTTCTCCGCCATCCAAAGAGGAGGAAATTGATCGTGAAAATCTATACACGCAAGTATACGTGGTCGAATAAAGTAATATATGATAAATAAAGTGTCGATCCCATGAGGACTGATTTCCAAATACCACTAATTGATTTTCAAATTCTATTTGGTGAATTAAAATTTAATTGAATACTTCAAAGTAAAAGGAATACTATAAACTATGAACAAAAAATAAAGAACTGGAAACAAAACAATGAATCAACTAATTAAAAATCAATAATAAAAAGCCTAGGAATTAATTCCATCAACTGTTCATTCTATTAATTTTAATAATCAATTCTAAATCTTTTCTTTCTATTCTAATAGCAGGTTAATATAATCGATTCCTATTCTTTTTCAAGATATAAGATCTCAATCTATATGCAGGTTTTCTACATTTCTGTGATAAACTTGAACATATAGAAGGCATTAAACATGGAAACCTAATTACTACACAAGTCATATAGGTACTTTCGTCCAATATGCAACCTATGTCTATACAATGATAGCATATTCAATTCTCATCTTTCAAATTTTGAATCAAAGCCATTAAATCAAGTAAATAGTGATCAAGTATTTACTAGCATTAAACAAACATCATATAGATTAGAATAGAAAAGAAGTATCAATAGAAAATCATAATAAAATCAAATAGAAATCCCAGTGACTATATTAATTCCTAGATAAAAGAAATTAGTTCATAAATAACATGATGGAAATAAACTGCAAATAATTGTTCGTAAAATCAACCTAAAGAATTAAGATGAAAACAGAAAACTAATTACAGCAGCCTCTTCTAATCTAGGGTTTTTAAAAACTGAGACTCCTCTCAAAATCGCAGAAAAATGTTCTTAAATAGCCCTCCAATATTCCCAAGTGAATAGACCATTTTGCCCTTCAAAAAGTGGTTTAAAATCTGAAAAACTTATATACAGCGCTGTAGCGCTAAAGTCAGAGCCAAAACACCTAAAATTTTGTTCGCTAGTGCTGTAGCGCCCTCCATGTAGCGCTGGGGCGCTGCCTTTCAGTTCTTGATAGTGCTGGGGCGCTACTTCCATAATAGAACGGAAACTCGTTTCGAACAGCCTGTAGCGTTAACTCATCGTATTTGGATCATAACTCCTTCGATATAACTCAGAATTGAATGATTCAAAAAGCTATGGAAAGCTAAGAGAAAGATCTACAATCTATATTTCTAGAAGTGTTTCCAGAAAGTGAATAAATCCTGGTAAAAATGCGATTTGAAGTGTCAGATTTGCATTATAGAGCATAAACGGCGTGAGTTGAGCATCTTCAATGTAGTATTTTCCACACATAATGTCTTGAAACTCCACAATCAACACGAAATCCATCTTGTTTATCATATTTAAAATGTTTCTTCTCATTTCACTCCATATTATGTACTTGGCCATTAAAACCTGAAATAAGAAGAAAACAAAATCTGCGCTAAACAATCCTAAATAACTAAAAACATAACATAAAACAATATCTAAAACAAACCTAAAATGAACCTAACAAATTCCCCCAAACTTAACTTTTACTCGCCCTCGAGTAAAGACTCACTCTAAACTCACAAAACTCAAACACAGACGACACAAACTTATGAATCAATTCAACAACACTGAATTAGCCTCAATTTAAGAAAATCTCACACAAAAGTCCAAAATCCCGATTTGTAGAAACAATCCAGAATTTTAGTTAAACCACATCGGCAACCTGATTCAATCCAAAAATGCCTATTCAACCATAACCACAAAAATTACTCAACAATTAAATCTATGTATGCATGCCAAAAACTCACCATCAATCCATCAAACCATTGATCCATATTCCTGTATTGTTCACCACTCTCCACTAATGTAGACAAAATATGCTCAAGAATCACTAGGACTTTAGACTCATAACAATAGGCTTAGGCAATGGGTAGATATATGTCATTTAGGCTCCAAATTACCATAAGCATATGAACTTACAAACCAACAATTCACCCAAACAAAACCCCATATGAACCCAAGTAAAGGTTGAGAAACACTTATTTCTTGATGTTTTTTTTTTCAAACTCAACTCCCCCAAACTTGTTTTTGTGAAAGCATAACAAGAGTGTAGCTTGGATTTTCAAACTTCTATTAGTTTGCTTTTTTTTTTTTTTCAATTCTCAATATTGTTACTCTTAATTACAATACACCAAATTACAAAAACTAATCACATCCCATTACAATTCATTCTCCAATATTTATCCATATGCTCATAGTAATTTGGTAAAGGAATGAAAACTAACAAAATATCTATTTGGCTCACAATTGGTGTCAAACAACAAAGGGGATAATTTTATGCTCAACAAAGGTAACAATGGAAAATTACTTTTGGGTTGGCTTGAAAGGCTCAAACATTCCGAAAAATTGCCTAAATCACTTTCCTAAGCATATTTCACCTAGGATTTCGTCTCAAATGATAAACAAGCAAGTTCTAGATTCATTCATTCATCAAACCACAAGCCAATTTTTTACCAATGCATACATTCAAATTCAAATTGCAAAGAATTTTTCAATCATGGCTAAACATTAAAAAAAAAATTATGGATCGACAAAAAACTACCAATGCAGTCTAACCAAGCACACGAATTCAATTGATCAAAATTTCAAAAATTTGCACAATATTTTCTTACATATCATAGGCTAGCATTGACAACTTGATTCACACAAACACAACACAACATTTAACTAAGATAAAACTTAAACAACAACAAACACAAACTGTTGACCGCGTTTTTGGTCAACGACGTGAGAACGTCAAAAACGACAAACCTTCAAGAGAAATAAAACGACACAGATGATTTTTGAACAGAAAGTAAATAACACAGCAATTTTTATAGTGGTTTAGCCCCAATATGTTGGTAATAGCCTAATCCACTTAGAGTTGTGATTTATAGATCTGTACTTAAGATCAGATGAACTGAGCCAACTGAGTTTCTTCAGTACAGATTACAAGAATACAAGAATTTTTCTAGATACAAGCACTTTCTCTCTCTAGAAAACTCAAACCCAAAATTTCCCAAAAGTCCCAAAAGAAGGAGAAGACCCCTTTCTAATCCCATAAGCCATATATTTATAGGCTTAGGATCATACATCTGATATCCCCTAGAATCGGGATATTTTATTATATTTATTACATTTAAATTACAAAAAACATTCAAAATGTAACAAAACCCCCAATTTGTGGGAAGAATGAGAGATTCCCGCGTGTGCCAAGACCGGTTCTTGTTGAAGCCGTTTTTGGGAATCTTGACTTAGTCCTCCTCTATCTGGTCGACCCATATCTCCTACTGACTACTCATGCAAGTCCTGGTCGGACACATGCATGCTGGACATATGCAAGTGCTGGTAGGACATACACTTGCTGGTAGGGCATGCACTTGCTGGTCGGACATGTGCATGGTGGTAGGACATGCACTCCTCTCTTCTAACATGGCACTCTCCTCTAGCATGCCATGTCTCTCCTCTAACATGGCACTCTCCTCTAGCATGCCATGTCTCTCCTCTAACATGGCACTCTCCTCTCCTCGGACCAAGATCTGACCACACCATTGGGCTCTCCTCGGACCAAGATTCGACCACCACACCATTGGGCTCTCCTCGGACCAAGATTCGACCACCACCCTTGGGCTCTCCTCGGACCGAGGTCCGACCACTCCACCTTGGGCTCTCCTCGGATCAAGGTCCGACCGCACCTCCTTGGAGTGCTCCTCGGACCAAAGTTCGACCAGGCACACCCTAGCCCAAGTACTCTCCTCGGGTGCACTTGGCTTGGTCATGACATCTCTCAAGCAGTCCAAACTCTTCACTGATGTATTGGGCTACTGCTAAGCCAGATCACCCCATCATTCCTTGCCACTTGTCATTTTTATTGCCACATCATCGATCTCCAATTTTTGGGGATAACACAAACTAACAACATGACACAAACACACAAAATATCAAGTCTCCTCCCCCAAACTTGATTGACGCATTGTCCCCAATGTGACATAAAAAGAAAAGGAGAGAAAACTTACCAACGGTCCAGCTAAACATCATCAAAATGGAGGTGACGAAGGCAGTGATTGGAAAGTTCAGTTTGTCCCAAGCATTGCAGCTCAAAATAAAGATTTTTTTTCTTCTTATTTTTCATGTATTTCACGATTCAAAAATTACAAACTAAACTAAAAATTATTGAAAATAAAATCTGAGCCTAAGAACAAAAATTAAAAAGAGTTTAAAAGAAAATAAAAATTACAAACTAATAAAAAACTTGAATTAAAAATAACTTTGGGTTGCCTCCCAAAAGCGCTTTATTTAACGTCTCCAGCTGGACGCTCACTTCCTTCATTAAACTTCAAGTCGGGTCAAGACCACCCCGCTCATCCTTTAGAGCCACAGTAGCATGAGTTGGCCCTTGCTTCTTGTGATTAGAAATTGGCGGTACTTTCCCCCGCTCATATAACATTCGAATTCTTTCACTAAAGTACTTTTTTAATTGGTTTCGCCCCTTCCTCATTCTGGTTTTCGCTATGGAGCTTGTCTTAGAGCCTTCCAACTTGTTCTCTCCTTGGTTCACCACTTCAACTCTACAACACGTTGAAATTTCTATTGCTGCAAAAACTTTAAATATAACTTCCTCTTTTTGCACTCGCAACTTTAATTCACATTTTTGTACATCAATTAACGCCCTACCAGTCGCTAAGAATGGCCTTCCAAGTATTATTGGAATATTTTCATCTTCCTCCATATCTAAAATAATAAAGTCCGCAGGAAAAATGAATTTACCCACTTTTACCAATACATCCTCAATAACTCTATGAGGATGATTAACTGTCCTATCTGCCATCTGCAAAGACACTATAGTTGGCCGAGCTTCTCTCAAATTTAGCTTTTGAAAGATTGATAGAGGCATCAAATTCACACTAGCCCCTAAATCACATAATGTCTTTGTTTCTACTAAACTCCCTATAGAACATGGGATATTGAAACTACCAGGATATTTAAGCTTTGGAGGTAGTTTCTTCTGTAGTATCACTCTTTAGTTAATGCAACTGTCTCATAATCCTCTAGCTTCTTTTTCTTTGACAAAATTTCATTCATGAACTTCACATAGCTGGGCATCTTCTCTAATGCTTCTGTGAACGGTATATTAATATGTAGCTTCTTGAACACCTCTAAAAACTTTGCAAACTACTTATCCAAATTACGCTTGCGAAGCCTTTGTGGATATGGAATTCTAACATGGTGCTCAATACTTACAGGTGGCACCTCCCCTTCCTTCCTAAGGTCTTCAGTAACCTTTTCTTCATTAAAATTCTCTTTCTTTAGAAAATATGTAGTAACCTTTTCTTGTATTGGACTAGTGACATATCGATCCTCTATCTTCTTGCCCTTGTTTTTTACTGTAGGCCCATCATACTTAGTCCCACTCCGCAAGGATATTGCATTACACTGCTCTTTAGGATTAACTTCTGTAGTTCTAGGAAAATTTCCTTGAGCTCTATTAGACATTAAAGTAGCCAATTGCCCTATCTGAGTCTCCAAACTCCTTATGGACGTCCTGGTTTCATTCATTAATTGGTTAAGTACATCAGGTTGAGGTTCAGCTGGTTTCATTGACATTTGTTGTGGTCTATTTTGTGGTTGATAATATCCAGGTGGAGGGTATTGTTGTGAATGTTGTTGTGGATATGGTGGTCTATTTTGGGCAGGTTGATATTGTGGCTGAGGTGGAGGATAAGGTTGTAAAGTATTTTGATTATTAGACCAGGAAAAATTAGGATGATTCTTCCAAGCTGGGGTGTAGGTCATGGAATTTGGATTATTGGGTTATCTTAGGTAATTCCCTATAGCTTGTACTTCTTCCATAGGCATGTTATTCATATCAAGAACAGGGCATTGGTTGGGTAAATGGATTGTTCCACACAATTCACATAAGTTTTGAACTTGCATAGCTTGAGATGGGATTGTAGTCTTTTGTAGTTGTTTTTTCAAGGCTGCTACTTGAGCTGTAAGCATTGATATGGTATCCAATTCCATCATTCCAGCCACCTTCTTTGGTTGTCCCCTTTCAGTTGGCCATTGGTAATTATTCATTGCCACCTCCTCTAATAGCTCATACGCCTCATTAGCACTCTTGCTCATAAGGCACCTCCTGCAGCAGCATCTATAATTGTCCTAGTTGTTCCATTCAACCCATTGTAAAAATTATGCACCAACATCCACTTTTCTATTCCATGGTGTGGACACTTCCTTAACAACTCCTTAAAGCGCTCTCAAGAATCATACAATGTGTAACGCCCTACCCCCTTAGAGCCGTTACTAGGTGTGTTTAAAATCGTGCCTCAACTCGCTAATCGAGGTTTTAAATCAAAAACGTGTAACTAAGCCATAGTTAAAAAGAAAACATTAGAGAAAGTAGATTTCATTGCTAATCATAAAAGTTTACACTTGGGATCCCAAAACAAAGTTTAGAAAATATTTACAACACAAAACTGATCAGAGTCGACTAGACGACAAAACCTAGGTTCCTTTACAAACATCTCCCAAAATCCCCTAGCTGTGACAGCCAGGCTGGCCGGACATGTACACGCCGCCTCACGCCAGCTGTGCTCATGGTTGGTTGATCTTCTCTTTACCCTTACCTGCACCACAGAGCATCTGTGAGCCGAAGCCCAGCAAGAAAACCCAAAACAGATAACATATGCGAAATACAAGTCGAACATATAAACAGGCCACCAGTGGCTAAACACATACGACTTTGTCGCCAAGGCGTTTACCAAGCCCTAGGTATGCGGACCACACCGTGAGGATATCCCAGGTATCCTTTTAGGGACTCGCCCTGGCAACTCGCACCCCTCGTGCTCAATGCTGCTCCCGGCCCTTTACCGTTCTCGGCCTTGTACTCAACGTGCCTGATGCCGTTCCCGGCCCCACGCCGTTCCCGGTCTACACCGTTCCCGGCTCTTGCCGATCACACATATAATATCAACACAGTATAGAAACAAGCACAGAATTCAAGCATAAACAAATAAAGAGCCATGCTCTACAACTCTAGTATATAGGGCTCGGCCCTGCATGTCGTTTCCATTCAATATATTGGGCTCAGCCTTGCACATAAGCTCTATGGAAACAGGGGTTTTCTTACCTGAGTTCCGAGCTTCCTGAGCACCGATGCCCCGAGCACAGTCCGCTAACGTGAGCCTTGCCGAAACCCTAGTCACAACACACAATAATATCCGACCATCAAATCCCAACCCAACAAATAACCTCGAACCGTAACCCTGACCTCCGGGATCTTGATTTCTATCACTCCGAGTGATAAATTCCATCCCAAGCCTTCCCCTTAAAGTTCCCAAGTAAAAAATATCATTAAATTCCTCACTGACACTAAGGGTCGCGGCTCCTTCCCCTAGAGCCGCGACTAGCCTCAAAACAGAGGCTAGCTCTCCACTGACCAACACATGGGTCGCGGCGCGCCCGAATTCCTTCAGCCTCCCACGGCTGTGCGCGCATGCGGGCTGCGGCACACCCCTCCTAGGGCCGCGACACTAACAGCAAACCCAGAATTTCCATCAACTTTTCATCCCTTCTTCAAGCCAATTACCACCAAAACCAAACTAAGATTCCTAGATATTCAACACAATTACTCCAGCACAAAAACAACATCAAAACCTCATCAAAGCATGCTCCAAAACTTAGCTAAAACACCCAAAGATCAAGCAAGCTTAACTACATGCAAACCTCTAAACCAGCAGAAAATTAAAGACTAAACCTTAGTGTTTAAAGCTTACCTTGCTGAGCTTAATCCCAAAATTATGATCCTCAATCCCAAAGCTTCAAGCCCCTAGAGTTTCCCAACTGAACCCCTTCAATTTTCCAAGCAATTCCTTTAAGTTTCTTCAAGTTTAGCCTTAGAGAGAGTGAAAGAGAGAAACAAAAGCTATTTCTCAGCTCAAGGAAGATATGAGTCGGTTCCCCTCAGTTTCTGTACAGTTCAATTTTATTTATCACATTTAACTCAATTAACATGCATCATAATCATATATACACATAGATTCACATATAAGCATATCTAAACCACTTATTGCCCTCCAGGCACACTAATCAAGGCCCTAAGCCAGATTAGCAAATTTGGGTCGTTCCTTCAGCCTCCCACGGCTGTGCGCGCATGCAGGCCGCGACACACCCCTCCTAGGGCCGCGGCACTAACAGCAAACCCAAAATTTCCATCAACTTTTCATCCCTTCTTCAAGCCAATTACCACCAAAACCAAACTAAGATTCCTAGATATTCAACACAATTACTCTAGCACAAAAACAACATCAAAACCTCATCAAAGCATGCTCCAAAACTTAGCTAAAACACCCAAAGATCAAGCAAGCTTAACTACATGCAAACCTCTAAACCAGCAGAAAATTAAAGACTAAACCTTAGTGTTTAAAGCTTACCTTGCTGAGCTTAATCCCAGAATTATGATCCTCAATCCCAAAGCTTCAAGCCCCTAGAGTTTCCCAACTGAACCCCTTCAATTTCCCAAGCAATTCCTTTAAGTTTCTTCAAGTTTTGCCTTAGAGAGAGTGAAAGAGAGAAACAAAAGCTATTTCTCAGCTCAAGGAAGATATGAGTCGGTTCCCCTCAGTTTCTGTACAGTTCTATTTTATTTATCACATTTAACTCAATTAACATGCATCATAATCATATATACACATAGATTCACATATAAGCATATCTAAACCACTTATTGCCCTCCAGGCACACTAATCAAGGCCCTAAGCCTGATTAGCAAATTCGGGTCGTTCCTTCAGCCTCCCACGGCTGTGCGCGCATGCGGGCCGCGGCACACCCCTCCTAGGGCCGCGGCACTAACAGCAAACCCAAAATTTCCATCAACTTTTCATCCCTTCTTCAAGCCAATTACCACCAAAACCAAACTAAGATTCCTAGATATTCAACACAATTACTCCAGCACAAAAACAACATCAAAACCTCATCAAAGCATGCTCCAAAACTTAGCTAAAACACCCAAAGATCAAGCAAGCTTAACTACATGCAAACCTCTAAACCAGCAGAAAATTAAAGACTAAACCTTAGTGTTTAAAGCTTACCTTGCTGAGCTTAATCCCAGAATTATGATCCTCAATCCCAAAGCTTCAAGCCCCTAGAGTTTCCCAACTGAACCCCTTCAATTTCCCAAGCAATTCCTTTAAGTTTCTTCAAGTTTTGCCTTAGAGAGAGTGAAAGAGAGAAACAAAAGCTATTTCTCAGCTCAAGGAAGATATGAGTCGGTTCCCCTCAGTTTCTGTACAGTTCAATTTTATTTATCACATTTAACTCAATTAACATGCATCATAATCATATATACACATAGATTCATATATAAGCATATCTAAACCACTTATTGCCCTCCAGGCACACTAATCAAGGCCCTAAGCCAGATTAGCAAATTCGGGTCGTTCCTTCAGCCTCCCACGGCTGTGCGCGCATGCGGGCCGCGGCACACCCCTCCTAGGGCCGCGGCACTAACAGCAAACCCAAAATTTCCATCAACTTTTCATCCCTTCTTCAAGCCAATTACCACCAAAACCAAACTAAGACTCCTAGATATTCAACACAATTACTCCAGCACAAAAACAACATCAAAACCTCATCAAAGCATGCTCCAAAACTTAGCTAAAACACCCAAAGATCAAGCAAGCTTAACTACATGCAAACCTCTAAACCAGCAGAAAATTAAAGACTAAACCTTAGTGTTTAAAGCTTACCTTGCTGAGCTTAATCCCAGAATTATGATCCTCAATCCCAAAGCTTCAAGCCCCTAGAGTTTCCCAACTGAACCCCTTCAATTTCCCAAGCAATTCCTTTAAGTTTCTTCAAGTTTTGCCTTAGAGAGAGTGAAAGAGAGAAACAAAAGCTATTTCTCAGCTCAAGGAAGATATGAGTCGGTTCCCCTCAGTTTCTGTACAGTTCTATTTTATTTATCACATTTAACTCAATTAACATGCATCATAATCATATATACACATAGATTCACATATAAGCATATCTAAACCACTTATTGCCCTCCAGGCACACTAATCAAGGCCCTAAGCCTGATTAGCAAATTCGGGTCGTTCCTTCAGCCTCCCACGGCTGTGCGTGCATGCGGGCCGCGGCACACCCCTCCTAGGGCCGCGGCACTAACAGCAAACCCAAAATTTCCATCAACTTTTCATCCCTTCTTCAAGCCAATTACCACCAAAACCAAACTAAGATTCCTAGATATTCAACACAATTACTCCAGCACAAAAACAACATCAAAACCTCATCAAAGCATGCTCCAAAACTTAGCTAAAACATCCAAAGATCAAGCAAGCTTAACTACATGCAAACCTCTAAACCAGCAGAAAATTAAAGACTAAACCTTAGTGTTTAAAGCTTACCTTGCTGAGCTTAATCCCAGAATTATGATCCTCAATCCCAAAGCTTCAAGCCCCTAGAGTTTCCCAACTAAACCCCTTCAATTTCCCAAGCAATTCCTTTAAGTTTCTTCAAGTTTTGCCTTAGAGAGAGTGAAAGAGAGAAACAAAAGCTATTTCTCAGCTCAAGGAAGATATGAGTCGGTTCCCCTCAGTTTCTGTACAGTTCAATTTTATTTATCACATTTAACTCAATTAACATGCATCATAATCATATATACACATAGATTCACATATAAGCATATCTAAACCACTTATTGCCCTCCAGACACACTAATCAAGGCCCTAAGCCTGATTAGCAAATTCGGGTCGTTACAACTATCCCCTCCTTACAGAAATTTCGTCCTCGAAATTACCTGAACAATTCGGGGTACCGTTCCCTCTTCTCTGACTCAAGTTCCCATGTCGCCTCCTCAACTTTGCTGTTCCTCCACAGCACTTTCACTAAGGCGATGGTCTTGTTCCTCAAGACCTTATCTTTTCGGTCAAGAATCTGAACCGGCTTCTCTTCGTAGTATAAATCCTGATCAAGCTCCAAATTCTCAAAACTTAAAACATGTGTTGAATCTGACATATACTTCCGGAGCATAGATATGTGAAATACATCATGAACCCCCGATAAAGCTGGAGGCATCGCTAATCTGTAAGCTACCTCACCAACTCGTTCCAGTATCTCGAAGGGGCCAATAAACTTGGGGCTCAACTTACCCCGAACACCAAATCGTTTCACACCCCTCATGGGTGAAACCCTAAGGAACACATGATCACCCACCTGAAACTCCACGCTCCTGCGTCTCAGGTCTGAATAACTTTTTTGTCGACTCTGGGAGGCGAGCATACGTGCTCTAATCTTCTCAACTGCCTCATTGGTCCTTTGAACCATCTCTGGACCCAAATACTTTCTCTCACCTGTCTCATCCCAATGAATAGGTGATCGACACTTTCTTCCATAAAGCATCTCGTACGGAGCCACACCAATAGTCGCTTGATAACTATTGTTGTACGAGAATTCGATTAAGGGAAGATGCCTACTCCACGATCCCCCAAAGTCAAGCACACAGGCCCGCAACAGATCCTCCAATATCTGGATCGTCCTCTCAGACTGCCCATCCGTCTGAGGATGATAAGCGGTACTAAACCGTAATCGCGTGCCCATGGCCTTCTGCAAACTCTCCCAGAACTTGGAAGTGAAGGTGGGGTCTCTGTCCGATACTATTGACCTTGGAGCCCCATGAAGTCGAACAACTTCCTTTACATACAACTCAGCGTACTGCTCCACAGTATAAGTTGTCCTAACAGGCAAGAAGTGGGCGGATTTAGTATACCTATCCACAATCACCCACACAGAGTCATGCTGTCCCACAGTTCTCGGTAAACCAACCACAAAATCCATAGTAATATCTTCCCACTACCACTCTGGGATCCCCAAAGGCTGCAACAATCCCGCTGGCCTCTGGTGCTCAGCCTTGACCTGCTGACAAGTTAAACACTTAGCCACATAATCTACCACATCCCTTTTCATACCTGACCACCAATATAAAACTTTCAAGTCCTGGTACATCTTCGTTGTACCCGGGTGTAAAGAATAGGGAGTGGTATGCGATTCATCCAAGATCTCTCGCCGGAGATCAGAATCCATCGGAACACAGATCCGACCCTTATACTTCAGTAATCCCGTCTCTGAAATGGAGAAGTCCTTTGTCGCTTCGACTAAAGCACTCTCTCTATGACCACGCAACAGAGAATCCTTCTCCTGCGCTTCCTTGATTCTCTCAAGGAGTGTAGACTGAAGAGTGATGTTGGCTAACTGACCAACCACCAACTCTATACCCGCTCTGGTCATCTCCTCAGCTAACTTACCGGATATCTGCCTCGAGCTAAAAAACTGTCCTGGGCCTCTCCGACTCAATGCATCTGCCGCAACATTAGCCTTCCCAGGATGATAAAGGATATCACAGTCATAATCCTTAACCAACTCCAGCCACCGCCTCTGGCGCATATTCAAGTCCTTCTGGGTAAAGAAATACTTTAGGCTCTTATGGTCAGTGTAAATCTCACACTTCTCACCATAAAGATAGTGCCTCCAAATCTTAAGTGCAAACACCACTGATGCTAACTCCAGATCATGTGTAGGATACCTCTGCTCATACTCCTTTAATTGCCTTGATGCATAGGCTATCACCTTGCCAGCCTGCATCAACACACACCCCAAACCCTGCCTAGATGCATCACAATAAACCACAAACTTTTCATTCTCTGTCGGCAAGCTAAGTACTGGCGCAATAATCAATCGCCGCTTAAGTTCCTTAAAACTGTTCTCACATCTGTCCGTCCAAACATACCTGGTCTTCTTCTTTGTCAACTCTGTCAATGGCGTAGCTATTCTGGAGAACCCCTCAAAAAATTGTCGATAGTACCCTGCCAAATCCAGAAAGCTTCTCACCTCAGGAACATTACTCGGTCTAGGCCAATCTCTGACTGCCTCAATCTTGCTTGGGTCAACCAGAATCCCCTCCTTGCTAACGATATGGCCCAGAAATGTAACTTGTGGCAACCAAAACTCACACTTGCTGAACTTAGCGTACAACTTATGTTCCCTCAACCATTGTAGTACCAATCGCAAATGTTGCTCGTGTTCCATCTCTGTCTGAGAGTACACCAAGATATCGTCGATGAACACAATCACAAACTTGTCCAGATAGTCCTTGAAAACCCTATTCATCATATCCATAAAAGCTACTGGGGCATTGGTTAATCCAAAGGACATAACCAGGAATTCATAGTGTCCATACCTCGTTCGGAAAGCAGTCTTTGGTATGTCCTCCTCTTTAATCCTTAGCTGATGATAACCTGATCGGAGATCTATCTTGGAGAACACTGTTCTACCCTGTAGCTGATCAAACAAATCGTCGATCCTAGGCAATGGATACTTATTCTTGATGGTTAACTTATTCAGTTCTCTGTAATCAATACACATCTTGAGGGACCCATCCTTCTTCTTAACGAACAACACTGGAGCACCCCACGGCGAGAAACTCGGTCTAATGAACCCCAAATCAAGTAACTCCTGTAGCTGAATCTTTAACTCCTTTAACTCCGCTGGAGCCATTCTATAAGGTGTCCTGGATACTGGCTCCGCTCCTGGTATCAATTCTATAACAAAGTCAATCTCCCTCTGAGGCGGCAACCCTGGCAAATCCGCTGGAAATAACTCCGGAAACTCACACACCACCCTTGTCTCACCCGGTCCAATCGGCACCACCCTAGAAGTATCCACAAGGCTCACCAGGAATCCTATGCAACCTTCCTGCATCAGGTCCCTAGCCCTCAAGGCTGAAATCATTGGTACACGCGGTCCACTAACTGTCCCCACAAACACAAAGGGTACCTCCCCTTCCGGTTCAAAAGTCACCATCCTGCGCCTGCAGTCTATCGTTGCCCCATACTTGGATAGCCAATCCATTCCCAAGATTATGTCAAAATCATCCATCTCCAACTCAATCAAATCAACAAACAATTCCCTACCATCTACCTCCACAGGTAATGCCCTAATCCACTTCCTAGAGACTACCAACTCCCCTGTTGGCAACAAAGTCTGGAATCCTCTAGCATACACACCACTAGGTCTACAAAGCTGATCTATCACCCTAGCAGATACAAACGAATGGGTAGCCCCAGAATCAAACAATGCAGAATACAAAGAACCATCACTAGAGATCTAACCTGTCACCACTGAGGGGCTAGCCTCCGCCTCAGTCTGTGTCAAAGTGAACACCCTGGCAGGAGCTAGACTATCACTCTGCTTCTGCTCCTCCTTCTTTACTTGAGGGCAATCCCTCTTCAAATGACTGGCACTTCCACAAACAAAGCAGGCCCTGATCCTGCACTCACCCTGGTGTCGACGCCTGCACCGTGGACACATAGGAAAACTCCTCCAACTATCACTGCCACCCTGACGGCCGGTGGTAGCACCCCGCACTCTCCTATCAGAACCAGGAGAAGTAAATGAATCTGGAACTCTCCTTTTCTGCTCACTGGGGCCACTGCCCCGACTGGTCCCAACAAAAGGAGGCACTGTCCTCCTGGCATCGCGCCTAACAGCGCTATCCCTCCATATTTGATCCTCAGCCCTCTCAACAGTAAGGGCCTTATCCACCGCTTGGCCATAAGTGGTAGTCGCTGGATCCAAGGTAATGTTCACATCGCGGGCAATCATAACGTTCAACCCCCGCACAAACCTATCCCTCCTAGCCGCGTCTGTCGGCACTAAATCTAGCGCAAACTTCGCCAATCTATAAAACTTGATTGCATACTCTGTTACTGTCAATCGATTCTGAGTTAGGTTGACAAACTCATCAACCTTCGCAGCTCGCACTACCACACTGTAATATTTCTCATTAAAAACACTTTTAAACTCCTCCCATGTCATAACCGCAACATCCCTCCGCTGGCTCACCACATCCCACCAGATGCGAGCATCAGCCCTGAGCATATAGCTTGCACAGTCAACCCTGTCATGTCCTTCAACCCTCATAAAATCCAAAACCACAGAGATCAAGTTCATCCACTGCTCTGCCAGCAATGGGTCCGAACCACCCTCAAAAGTAGGAGGTTGCTGCTTCCTGAACCTTTCATACAATGGTTCCAACCTATTCTCCACAGTAGACTGAACAGGCACTGGCACTGCAGCCTGCTACATTGGCAGCCCAGTAACCTGAGACGGGGCCTGCTGCCTCATCTGTCGCAGCTCTTCCTCTGTTCTCTGCAGTCTGGCCTCCATTTCGGCCATAATCTGTTGCCAATTCTGTGGGGTAGGCGGAGGGTCCTGACCCTGGTTGTCATCCTCGGCCCTACTGCCTCGGAGTCTAGCTGATTGACGAGGCATCTCAATAAATATGCCTGCAACCATCGACGCCGCTCATTAGGCAAGACAACAACATACAAAACCACCTCCCAGGCACATCAGTAATCCACACAAAGCAGCTCATATAGCATATAACACACAACGGGCCATGCCCTAACATCATGCATATGTTAACTAATTCATCATGATCTATACAAAACATACAGGCATACAGGGCATTTAAACACGTATTCAAGCATACCAACCAATCTTACCAACCAACCCTGAGTTAAGCCTGTCACTGATTGCGTGTGTACATGTTCGGTCAATCTCCAGAACCAATAACCTTGGCTCGCTCTGATACCAAGTTGTAACGCCCTACCCCCTTAGAGTCGTTACTAGGTGTGTTTAAAATCGTGCCTCAACTCGCTAATCGAGGTTTTAAATCAAAAACGTGTAACTAAGCCATAGTTAAAAAGAAAACATTAGAGAAAGTAGATTTCATTGCTAATCATAAAAGTTTACACTTGGGATCCCAAAACAAAGTTTAGAAAATATTTACAACACAAAACTGATCAGAGTCGACTAGACGACAAAACCTAGGTTCCTTTACAAACATCTCCCAAAATCCCCTAGCTGTGACAGCCAGGCTGGCCGGACATGTACACGCCGCCTCACGCCAGCTGTGCTCATGGTTGGTTGATCTTCTCTTTACCCTTACCTGCACCACAGAGCATCTGTGAGCCGAAGCCCAGCAAGAAAACCCAAAACAGATAACATATGCGAAATACAAGTCGAACATATAAACAGGCCACCAGTGGCTAAACACATACGACTTTGTCGCCTAGGCGTTTACCAAGCCCTAGGTATGCGGACCACACCGTGAGGATATCCCAGGTATCCTTTTAGGGACTCGCCCTGGCAACTCGCACCCCTCGTGCTCAATGCTGCTCCCGGCCCTTTACCGTTCTCGGCCTTGTACTCAACGTGCCTGATGCCGTTCCCGGCCCCACGCCGTTCCCGGTCTACACCGTTCCCGGCTCTTGCCGATCACACATATAATATCAACACAGTATAGAAACAAGCACAGAATTCAAGCATAAACAAATAAAGAGCCATGCTCTACAACTCTAGTATATAGGGCTCGGCCCTGCATGTCGTTTCCATTCAATATATTGGGCTCAGCCCTGCACATAAGCTCTATGGAAACAGGGGTTTTCTTACCTGAGTTCCGAGCTTCCTGAGCACCGATGCCCCGAGCACAGTCCGCTAACGTGAGCCTTGCCGAAACCCTAGTCACAACACACAATAATATCCGACCATCAAATCCCAACCCAACAAATAACCTCGAACCGTAACCCTGACCTCCGGGATCTTGATTTCTATCACTCCGAGTGATAAATTCCATCCCGAGCCTTCCCCTTAAAGTTCCCAAGTAAAAAATATCATTAAATTCCTCACTGACACTAAGGGTCGCGGCTCCTTCCCCTAGAGCCGCGACTAGCCTCAAAACAGAGGCTAGCTCTCCACTGACCAACACATGGGTCGCGGCGCGCCCGAATTCCTTCAGCCTCCCACGGCTGTGCGCGCATGCGGGCTGCGGCACACCCCTCCTAGGGCCGCGACACTAACAGCAAACCCAGAATTTCCATCAACTTTTCATCCCTTCTTCAAGCCAATTACCACCAAAACCAAACTAAGATTCCTAGATATTCAACACAATTACTCCAGCACAAAAACAACATCAAAACCTCATCAAAGCATGCTCCAAAACTTAGCTAAAACACCCAAAGATCAAGCAAGCTTAACTACATGCAAACCTCTAAACCAGCAGAAAATTAAAGACTAAACCTTAGTGTTTAAAGCTTACCTTGCTGAGCTTAATCCCAAAATTATGATCCTCAATCCCAAAGCTTCAAGCCCCTAGAGTTTCCCAACTGAACCCCTTCAATTTCCCAAGCAATTCCTTTAAGTTTCTTCAAGTTTAGCCTTAGAGAGAGTGAAAGAGAGAAACAAAAGCTATTTCTCAGCTCAAGGAAGATATGAGTCGGTTCCCCTCAGTTTCTGTACAGTTCTATTTTATTTATCACATTTAACTCAATTAACATGCATCATAATCATATATACACATAGATTCACATATAAGCATATCTAAACCACTTATTGCTCTCCAGGCACACTAATCAAGGCCCTAAGCCTGATTAGCAAATTCGGGTCGTTACACAATGACTCTCCTTCCATCTGAAAAAAGTTATTAATCTCTCCCCTTAACTTGGCAGCCTTTGCTGGAGGAAAGAACTTGGTAAGGAACTTCTGAGCTAACTCCACCCATGTAGTGATAGAATTCACCTGTAAGGATATCAGCCAACTCTTCGCTCTATCCCTCGGTGAAAATGGGAATAGCCTCAATCTTATAGCATCATCACTCACCCCATTCTTCTTGAACGTAGCACATAACTCCAAAAAATTAGCTATGTGTAAATTGGGGTCCTCCGTTGGTATTCCTCCAAACTGGACAGTTGTTTGAACCATTTGAAGGGTGGCTGGCTTAATCTCAAAATTGTTTGCTGCAATGGTTGGAGGTCTAATGCATGAATGCACTCCTGTAACAGTAGGAAGTACATAATCTCTCAAAGTTCTTGGTCCTTGCTCCCTTTGAACCTCTGCAGCCCCTTGACCATTATTAGCACCATTTCCCAAATTGTCAGCCATGGTAAACTCCAATCTCCTCTTTGTTTTCCTGTTCTGTCTACACGTTCTTTCAATTTCCAGATTGATTGGTATAATCTCCTTGTGTCTATTGCTTCACATATACCAACAAGTCCTGAAACACAATAGAACATTGATCCAAATAAATGTTAACAGAAATAAAATAAAATAACCAAATTAGAACAAATAACAATAACTGTGATATTGGAATATAAGTCCCCGACAACGGTGCGAAAAACTTGATCGTGAAAATCTATTCACGCAAGTATACGTGGTCGAATCAAGTAATATATGATAAATAGAGTGTTGATCCCACGAGGACTGATTTCCAAATACCACTAATTGATTTTCAAATTCTATTTGGTAAATTAAAATTTAATTGAATAATTAAAAGTAA
Organism: Humulus lupulus; assembly: GCF_963169125.1. Taxonomy (NCBI): domain Eukaryota; kingdom Viridiplantae; phylum Streptophyta; class Magnoliopsida; order Rosales; family Cannabaceae; genus Humulus; species Humulus lupulus. The sequence goes on along the minus strand of NC_084797.1, from coordinate 64,564,497 downwards.
AAGGAATACTATAAACTATGAACAAAAATTAAAGAATTGGAAACAAAACAATGAATCAACTAATTAAAAATCAATAATAAAAAGCCTAGGAATTAATTTCATCAACTATTCATTCTATTAATTTTAATAATCAATTATAAATCTCTTCTTTCTATTCTAATAGTAGGTTAATATAATCGATTCCTATTCTTTTTCAAGATATAAGATCTCAATCTATATGCAGGTTTTCTACATTTCTGTGATAAACTTGAACATATAGAAGGCATTAAACATGGAAACCTAATTACTACACAAGTCATACAGGTACTTTCGTCCAATATGCAACCTATGTCTATACAATGATAGCATATTCAATTCTCATCTTTCGAATTTTGAATCAAAACCATTAAATCAAGTAAATAGTGATCAAGTATTTACTAGCATTAAACACACATCATATAGATTAGAATAGAAAAGAAGTATCAATAGAAAATCATAATAAAATTAAATAGAAATCCCAGTGACTATATTAATTCCTAGATAAAAGAAATTAGTTCATAAATAACATGATGGAAATAAACTGCAAATAATTGTTCATAAAATAAACCTAAAGAATTAAGATGAAAACAGAAAACTAATTACAGCAACCTCTTCTAATCTAGGGTTTTTAAAAACTGAGACTCCTATCAAAATCGCAGAAAAATGTTCTTAAATAGCCCTCCAATATCCCCAAGTGAATAGACCATTTTGCCCTTCAAAAAGTGGTTTAAAATCTGAAAAACTTATATACAGCGCTGTAGCGCTAAAGTCAGAGCCAAAACGCCTAAAGTTTTGTTCACTAGTGTTGTAGTGCCTTCCATGTAGCGCTGGGGCACTGCCTTTCAGTTCTTGATAGCGCTGGAGCGCTACTTCCATAATAGAACGAAAACTCGTTTCGAACAGCCTGCAGCGTCAACTCATCATATTTTGATCATAACTCCTTTGATATAACTTTGCATTGAATGATTAAAAAAGCTTTGGAAAGCTAAGAGAAAGATATAAAACTGCTATTTCTAGAAGTGTTTCTAGAAAGTGAATAAATCATGGTCAAAATGCGGCTTGAAGTCTCAGACTTGCATTATAGAGCATAAACGACGTGTGTTGAGCATCTTCAATGTAGTATTTTCCACACATAATGTCTTGAAACTCCACAATCAACAGGAAATCCATCTTATTTATTATATTTAACATGTTTCTTCTCATTTCACTCCATATTATGTACTTGACCATTAAAACCTGAAACAAGAAGAAAACAAGCATAAATCTGCACTAAACAATCCTAAATAACTAAAAACATAACATAAAACAATCTCTAAAACAAACCTAAAATGAACCTAACAGAAACACCCTCAAGGGTTCGTGCCTCTGAACGAGGTGACTTCTATGCACGCGATATGGTTTTGTCAATACGACACCAATGCGACGCAGGAGATGTGCCGACTCATTCGTGAGTTTGCCCATTTTGTTCTTCACCCGGAGAAGCCTTATTGTGGTGGGGCTCCTGAGGAGACTTCTTTTATGTCTTGCATGCATGCTATTTGTCTTTACAAATTCTTTCCTTTCTTTTCCCTCCAAAGACTAACCCTATATGTTTCTTTGTGCAGAAAGCATGGGCCTATCCATCTTGGTCAGGCAGAATCGCAAGTGGGTGACAGGGCCTTCTCAAATAGACACTCCGAAGGCATCAGCCACGGTGCCTTGGCCCCCGGCAACTATGCCTCTGGCCCTAGAGGTAGCGCCTCTAGCCCCGGTGGCACCTATAGCTCCAGAAGCTGCTCCATTGTCCACTCCTCCGCTGTCAATGGTTACCGATGAGGTCATTGACCTCGAGGTCTCCCCTCCTCGAGATAAGGGGCCCTCTCAGAAGGGACAAGACACCAGAGGAAGCAATGGCTCACAAACAGTCGTGTTAACATTAGAGGAACCATAAAGATTACGGAATTCTTGCGAAAGTTGCAAGTATTGAAAATCCTCTACATTCAAAACTCCGGGACTGTCACTTATGGTATGCATAGGAAAATTTGGAGTATTGAGAAGAACATAGCCCAAGTACTGCTTGAGAGCACTCAGTGGGGTGGAACCTTCTGTGGAAACCGATATAGTGGGGTGATAATGGGAGCATTAATAGTGGTAGAAATATCTAGAGTGCGAACACCACTGGGTGGCAGAACAGATGACACGACACTTGAGGGATCGACTTCAGTCGAAACAAAACTTAGAAGTGGGGCAATGGTAGTAGAAACTATGATATAATCTGATGGAGGAATGCAGCTCGGCTCTGGTAAAGAGGCATGAGCGATATTTGAGGAAAATGGATGAAGATAACTTGACCCAGTAAATGGTCGGAGTGGAGGAGGAGAGCTTCCAGAGGAGGAAGCTTAGAGGAAGGAGAGGAGCTGCATAGACTATGAGGTAAGGAACCGGTGGAGGAAGCTGAAGGGGACATTCCATATTTGCCTTCAGAGATGGAAGGAAGTCTGACACACTTGGAGGCTGGAGGGAACTCAGACAACACAGTGGACACAGATGATAAGGAAGGTCATTTTTTTTTCTTGACTTGGAACTAGAATCCTTAACACTTTTACCCTTGTTCGTAAGAGTTTTACTCTTAAAACGTCGAGTGTTTTGAGGTGGGGAAATCGTGAATTCTACTATGTCAAGATGAGTAGCAATGCTTGATACGACTGCGAGAGAAGATCAGTACTAGTGGAAGTGATTACCGAGGTAGTGAGTGGGTCGACAGTCGACGAAGGATCAGAATGGTCATTTAATGAATGAGAGAAAGAATGGGAGTGCACATGCACAAGATCACCTTCAGAGCCAGAGCTCGCCTCTTGAGCACCGACAGTCTGCGCATAATCAGTTGAGATTAAGTGCTGCAGTGTAGAAAGTTGATCTAGAGGAAATGAAGCATTGTGAATGGAATTGGGGTAGTCAACGTAGGACTATACACACGCCTTATACTTTTTGAAGTACTGTTGTTCTAACTGTTTGTCATGGTCAACAAGAAGGAAAGTAGCTTGGCGGTCAATACTGTGTGGGAAGCTAACCCTAAACATCAAACCCTTTAGAGGATTCTTGCACAAACGCTCGAACGGAGTAGGGTCGTCTTTGTGCTCATGAATAATTTTGAGAAACGGAGTTGGGACTCATGCTGCTCAGACTATGTGACATTGGAAGGCTGTTGAATTTCTAAAAAAGATAATAACAAGTTGAGAATCAAAGAAAATTGACAATAGAAGATCGTAGAAGAAATACAAATAAAAGGAAATAAGAGATGAGAACAAGAACGAACCTGATTGGAAAACCCAGGATAGACTAAAGATATCCTTAAGCACGTAAGGAAGATATCATTCTCCGCTGACCACGAAAGGAAGTTCATCCCATTCCTTGTTGGATGGTACACGATCTTTGAACATTAAACGTTTCCTCCTCGGAGTAAGGTAATAAGTGTTGTACGAACGACCATCCAGACTTCAAGAGTGAACAGTGTGTGAGAAGCGATAAAAAACATCCTAAACATTAATAGATGTTTTGTAAATGGGGTCGATCATAGCAGCATCGCACACTGATTGAGTAACATTCGGTACAAGTTGCATCAAGTGGATGTTTGTAATCGCCAACAAGTGAATTAGAATGGGGAAGCGGAAGCTGAATCAATTCCAAATGCTTGGAACCCATGATGATTTGGTCTGGGGCACAAATACCCTCAAAATGCCATTTCTTGATTTCTTCCTTAGTGAGACGGCGGATTGTGATGGTGGGAGGAGTGGTGCGTTTGTGTTGAAAATCGGAGCATGCCTCATCATATTTCTCTGCGAGAGTCTTAGGGATTTTGGCAGGATTAATGGGCGGAGACAAAGATGAAGCGTTAGTCGAAGACTTGCTAGAACGTTTCGAAGCCATTCTTGAACGATTGCTATGAGGGAAAGAAGATTTGGAACAGATTAAAGATGGAATCATAAAATGTCAAGTCGAATCCAGAGGATATAAAAGGAGAGGAAACCAAGTGATAATCAAAGAATGAAAATTCGGGGGAAAAATAGAAAATTGAAGAAGAAAGCAAGAATGTAAATAGACGTGGCATTTATAAGAGAGAGAAACTTTTCCCGCATGATTGACTTGGGATTTGAAAGATGAGACTGATAATAAATGCTGGCAGGAAGTTTGCGCACACGTGCAAATAAAGGATTAAGTGCAGAAGAGAAAAACAACAGTTAGGATTTAAAATTTCCTTCATCCATTATCGAGTGTCTCAAATGGAAAAAGGCAATGGGAAATTGTATGGGAGAAATTTTTCCATAGTTGACATGATGACATAATTCTGTAATCAAGAATAAAAATAGTTGTTGATGAGCCCCACACTCAATTGATTGAATAGTTAGGTGAGCTCTGCGCTCAATTGATTAAATAGTTAGGTGATCTCTACGCTCAATTGATTGAATAGTTAGATGAGCTATGCGCTCAATTGATTGAATAGTTAGATGAGTTCTGCACTAAATTGATTGAATGGTTAGATGAGCTCTGCACACAATTGATTGAATACTTAGATGAGCTCCGTGCTCAGTTGATTAAATTGTTGATGGGCCTCGCACTCAGTCGATTGAATTGTTGAGGAGCCCCGCGCTCAGTTGATTGAATTTTTTATGAGCCCCACACTCAATTGATTGAGTAGATAGATGAACTCTGCGCTCAATTGATTGGATAAATGAGCGCTGGGCTTAGCTGATAGAATAATGTGATGAGCATGCAGCTCAGCCAATTAAGTAATTAGACGAGCATTAAGCTCAGTTAATTAAATGAACAGAAGAGCTCTGAGAGTAAATGGCAGAGCATTTAACTGAATGTTTGAACTCTTGGAGTCAAAGAAGAAAAGGAAGAATGAATGGTAAATAGAGTTGGACACGTGGACCAATTAGGATAAGTGTGCTAAACCTTGCTCTTTATTATTTTTCTATAAATAGATAATGGAGGGACCACATTTGGGATCATCGGGCTTTAATTCAATTAAAGTTTGTGAGGATTGAGGACGGAGAGAATGAACATTGTGCTGACTCAAGCATCAAAGTGTCTTTTGTAGGTACACTCCTTATGTTTTTTCTACTCATTCCATGGAAGAACGCATTTATGTCACTAGTTAAGCCAATAGAATGTGTAAACCAACAGTGATCATCAGCAATCCAGTGATTTCAAGTTAACAATCACAGAAGATTCATGTGGAAGATTTTGATAGAATCACACATCATCTTTCTGAATTTTCCCTTTATATAAATATATAAATTTCATTATAATTAATTTTTGTTATTGTTAATCATGTATATGCTAGATGCTTCTGCCTGTAATAATATGTAGTTCCGGCATCCCATTCCATTAGTTCAACCCATTTTTAGCATTAATATGATAAAACTCCAAAAGATAAAGAATGGAGGAACATAATCTCAACATTGAGTATTACCAATGTCTTTTGTGGGGCTCAATTATATTAACCACAACAATATCAATAAATTGAAGTTTTTATTGTAAACTTTTAAGTTTTTTCTAACTTTTATTTTCTTCTTATGGATGATTAGTTGAATTTTATCAACAAACTAGTTGTGATTTATGATTGTGAACTAAGGTTTTTTTCCCCAACAAATGACTAAGAGCACTTCCAATAGATGATCTAATCTATTTACTTAAGTATACCACTAAAACCTTACTTTTTTTTTTTATTTCACATCAAATATGTACATTACATCATCCGTCGTTTTCTATTTATTCTCTATATTTTATCTGCATTATTTAAATATTAATTTTTTTATATATTAAAAATACTAAAATTAGAATTAGAAAAAAATAAAAAAAATATATAATATAATTAATATAGAAATTAAAAGAAATAATAATAATAAAATAATTTTAACTCAATGACTAATTGTAATACATTATAACTCAAAAATAACTCATTACGGTAAAAAAATATCAAAAATAACTCAAATTTAGCTGTCATATTGATTATTTTTACTATTCTTCTAAACATTATAAAAAATTAATTATGACTGATCTAAGTGCCAACAAATATATATATATATATATATATAAAATTGAAAGGAAAAGAAGGTGTGTTGTAACCATGTATTTAACTTTTTGTTTTCTTCGTAAATTAAAAATTGCAATTCATACTTAAATATTATTACGTTGCCTGCCTCTGCCAGGTGTCGTTTGAATCCTCTGCCTACCACATGCTGCCACGTGAACCTTCATGCACCCTCTTTCATTCATGGGATTTTAACGACAAATTCAATTTGGTAAATAAAATAAAGCAAAACAAAAAATATTAGTGGACAATAAAAAGAAAAAGAAAAAATCATAGAAAGCGACACTAAATGCCAAGTAAATGTTAATGTCAGTTGTCATTGTTGAGCATGGGACCTATCGTGACTCTCCGAGCGTCTTATAAATGAAGCCCCGTAGAGACTCCGTCGAAAAACGCAAACCAACAAACAATACCAAAAATCAAGCCGCGGCGGCGCCGCTACCACCACCTTCATCGGCATATTCTTCATTACCTTTTTTCCGTACGGACGCAATCGAAGACGACTGCCGTGGTGGGGGATTGTATCGAAAAGGCATAATAACCATCACTATGGCCGGGCAGTCTCGAAAATGGATGATTCTAGTGGCGACAATATGGATTCAGGCGTTCACGGGAACCAACTTCGATTTCTCGGCCTACTCTTCGGTGCTGAAATCGGTTTTGGGGATTTCTCAGGTGCAGCTGAATTATCTGGCCGTGGCTTCGGATATGGGGAAGGTATTTGGGTGGTCGTCTGGGTTGGCCTTGATGTATCTGCCCTTGTCTGTTGTTCTCTTTATATCTGCTTTTATGGGTTTCATTGGCTATGGACTTCAGTGGCTTGTCATTAGACAACTCATAACCCTGCCTTATTTCCTGGTATGATATTCTTACTGGTCTCCTCTTTTTATGTTTTTACTTTTTATTTAGTGTTCACTAAGTTATATTCTATATAATATTTGGTGATGAACTCGTGTTCTTTACTTTTTTAAAAAAATAACAGATGAAATTCCTCAATTTTATATTTATATGAAATTTAGTCCTATTACTAACTTTGAAATTTGGGATTTTAGTGTTGCTCTAGTTGGAGGTGATCATTTAAAATGTAAATTGTTTATTATTGTTCTCCATTTTTGTGCTAGTGGCAGTGGCAGTGGCATTGATTTTTTTTTTTTTTTAATTTGAAAAAAATATCGGCCGATTTACTTCTTTTTGCTGGTCTTTCTTTCCTTTTTTTCTTTATTCATTTTTGTATTGGCATCTAAATCATGACGTCAGACGAATGTTTGGTAACAAGAGGTGACCGCTGATGTTTTATATGAATTTAGTAGTTAAAAAAGTTTCTATATTTTCTCTTAAAAATGTAATACACTGAACGTTTATATAAATATAAATAATCTAATCGAAAACGAAAGCTTCTTCATTTAAGTTTAAATTAAACCCTACAAAAACAAAATATGTTTTAAAGCAAAATTTGGGTAAAGATATATAAATATAAGAAGCTTCTTAACTATCGGTATTACTTAAAAATAAGTTAGGCGTCCAAGTTACTGTTTATTTGGAAATTTTAGAAAATAAGTAAGATCTGAGAAGTGTCTAAAAAAAATGTTCATAGGATCAGAAAAAAAGTAATACCACTTTTATATATACATATATATATATAAATATGTTGTTAAGGGTAAAGAGGTAATTCAATTACTTCTAAAATTGAAAAATTCTTATCTAACCAACTAACTCTCAAAGTTTTGCTAACCACACACGTCGGCCAAAATTTACACGGACCATTTCTAGGGCCTTCGTGAAAACACGACTCCCCAAAGCTTTTGGGTCGGGCCCAATGTTACTGTCTTCATTTCCGTCCACTCCATTAGCCCCAGTTTATATACATCTATCTCTTTTCAGCGAAAATGACCCACAATTATACCTTTTTTTTTTCCTAAAGTAATTTGATAATATAATTAACTTTCAGCAATTTAATGTCTATATAATTAGAAAAGTTTATAATTGCCTATTTTAATCCAACCAAATGACTTCCTATTTGCTATCTTATTTTTTCGTACGAATAATTTTTATAAATCAATACAAATATTATTATTTTGTGCTTAATTTTATTCTTAAAATCAGTCTCTGGCTGACAAGTGATAAAAAAAATACTTTGATTTTCTTTTTTGAATAATTTTTTTTGAAGGCATGTGAAATATATTTATAGATTTATAAATGGTTTATATAAAAGTAAAATATAGGCGAGGGAGAAAAAATAAATGGGTGCCATCCTTTTCATATTTTGTATTATAATTCAAGGAATTTAAGTCATTTAAAAATAGAATATATTATACTAAAGTTAACTGAATACTATTTTTTTTATTAAGAAATTAAGTATTTTGACATTTTTGAGGATTAAAGGTTAATACTCTTATTCATGCAAAGCAATAGAGAATGTATGTATATTTATTTAGACATGTATTTATTGTACCACAACTTCTTTTCCTCACTTCAATATCACATAGTATTGTAATAGCTAACAGGTCTAGTATATTTTGTATTTATTTTATTTGTCTGGTTAAATAGTATATAAATAAATATATATGATGTGTGTTTTTGAATGATTTAACTTTTTTTATTAAATTTTAATATACTACTTGCGATATAGAAGTTGTTATCAAGTTCCGGTACCGTTTTAGCTTGTTGGATCTATCTTGGTCGATTAACATTTAGTTCTGCGACGAATGGTGGCTGGCTGTTAATATGTTATTGTGGGAAAAATATAAATAATATAATTGATAAAACTACTAATAAATGAATTGTTTGACACAGTCGTATAATGATAATGAAGTATTCTCATCTAACCCACCTAAAATAAATCGTAGAACATAGAGTCTGACGTTTTACATTAATATTCGCAAGAAAATGAAACTAGTTTGATACTGGGTATTATTGAAATATATTACCATGTAAATAGTGTAATTAAAAAAAAAACCACTTTTAAAGTGGTACAGTAAAACGTCTCCAAATTATTAAGGTCGCGACTTGACAAAAATATAATTTAATAAAATATTAATTTATGGAGATTATATTGTGATTTACAAAGGTGTGTACTTTAATTCTCATGCATTATTATTGTTAAACGTTCTAAGTAAGTATTAGAATAAATAAATAAAATAATATAAATTTGCAAGTACAATATGCATTTAAGTTGTGGCATAAAGGGCGATGTTTGCACGTGAAATGAAGTTGGGTAGAAGAAATTTCCCAGCAACCACGTGCCTCTCTCACGTACCACAGTATATGTTTTCTTGGTAACTTCATTGCTTTTGTCTGTTTCTTAATTTGTTCAATCTTAGTTTCCATCTCGTGTTACTTCTTCTATAATTGTTTTTATTCTTGCCCGTATTTTGTTTCTTTTTCTAGCGAGGAAGGTTGGTAGTCCTTTTGAGCATGGTACTTGGATTCGAAAACAAATAATAGAAATTCGCCAATAAAAGAGCTAAGAGTAGTCGAGTTCTTGTGACCGCAACTTCCTCTTTCAATGAGAAACAACTAAACTAACCACTAAAGTAGTAGGCCCCGCTCCTGTCTGTCATCAAATTTTTCAAATGAAAGTAGCAACTATCATGTCATCAATAATAATCGGGCCAAATAATTATAATTTGCTGATTTAGAAGTGAAATTATTAAATTATATATTTCACATTGGATCTACAATGAATTCTATTTTTTTTTTCTGTTTTTATGAAGCGGTGAATTCTATTACTTGAACTTATAGTTCTTCAAATCTTTGAGTCAAAATTTAATCGTTAAATTCTATTTAAATCAATATATAGTTAACTAGACAGTTAGCTGTTGTTATAATATATCTTGTTTAACAAAATGTGATTTTTTTCAGTTCTATCCCCTAGGGAAACAATAAACTGACTTAATTTATTGTTCCAGTATTTTATAGAAATATGTCCAGGCGAATATACATACATAAAATTAAAGTATGGTGTATTGATACACACACACAAACATAATAGTCATATACGGAAAACTTAGATGAGAACTCTCTCTGATATATCGAACAATGGACAAATTTCAATGTACCACAGCACAATATCAATTTAATATTTTCACATTTATGTTATTATTCTGTATAGTAGTGTAAATTATTTACATTATTATTTTTATCTATGAAAATTTCTAAAGTAGATTGATTAACGTTGAGCAGTGTTTTACAACATTTTTCAGGTGTTCCTTCTTTGTCTGATGGCCGGTTGTAGCATATGCTGGTTCAACACAGTGTGCTTCGTTCTATGCATTAGGAATTTCCCATCAAACCAACCTCTTGCAATATCACTTACCGTAAGCTTCAACGGCGTGAGTGCAGCCTTATACACTCTTGCTGCCAAAGCCATCAACCCCTCTTCAAGTCCTTTGTACCTAATTCTCAATGCTGTCATCCCTCTCATCACCTCTGTGGCTGCTCTCATCCCAATTGTCCGCCAACCCTCTCTAGACCCTCTTCCACCTGAAGCAGTCCGCCGCGACTCGCTCATTTTTCTCATTTTGAATGTCATAGCTGTTCTAACTGGCGTTTACCTCCTCCTCTTTGGTTCAACAACCACTCATGATGTTGCCACTGCTCGTCTCCTCTTCGGCGGTGCCATTGTCCTCCTCATCTTCCCTCTTTGTATCCCTGGTGTTGCCTACGCTCGAGATTGGTTTAAACAGACAATCCATTCGAGCTTCCGTCTCGATGGCTCTGGCTTCATTCTTGTTGACGCTGATGATCTCGAGCTTCATAAGGAGCTCCTAATTCGTGAGGCTAGTAACCATGAAAATGGATTACTTGATCCATTGTTATGTAGTGACAATGGATTAGTGAGGAGTAAAAGTTGTGGCGGACAAAGCGGAGGGTGCTGTGAGACAATGATGGGGAAAGATCAGTTGGCAATGCTTGGTCAAGAGCACTCGGCTAAAGTACTTGTTCACAGGATTGACTTTTGGTTATATTATGTTGCATACTTTTGTGGGGGTACAATTGGCCTTGTTTTCAGCAACAACTTAGGACAGATTGCGCAATCGCTCGGACAGAGTTCGAACACCACGACACTTGTGACGCTTTACTCATCTTTTTCCTTCTTTGGGCGGCTGCTTTCGGCTGTACCAGATTACATTCGCGGGTAAGCGCTCATAATGTGCATCTTTCTCCAACATAATTTTCTAGAACAAATTGCGTTGCTGTTATTATGTACACAAGTCTATTTACGAATACATTATACAAAACTTTGACTCGTGCAGGAAATTCTATTTCGCAAGAACAGGATGGCTGACCATTGCACTTCTGCCAACCCCAGTTGCCTTCTTCTTACTCGCGATGTCCGGAAGTGTGGTGGCGTTGCACACAGGCACTGCGCTGGTCGGGTTAAGTTCAGGATTCATATTTGCTGCAGCTGTTTCCATAACGTCGGAGCTGTTTGGGCCAAACAGTGTAAGTGTCAACCACAACATTCTCATCACGAATATCCCAATTGGTTCACTAGTGTATGGTCTTCTTGCTGCAACGGTTTATGATGCCAATGCGAGCTCTGGTCTACGAGACGTAGTGACTGACTCGATAGTGTGCATGGGGAGACACTGTTATTTCTTGACTTTCATTTGGTGGGGATGCATATCGATTTTGGGGCTAACTTCTAGCGTGATGTTATTCTTAAGAACCAAACACGCCTATGACAATTTTGAGCATAAACGTACCACGCAATTGTACTAGTTGCTTCCCATTGAGCCAATTTGGGTCGTGGATTAAATCATTATCCAATTAGCTTGATCCATTATTAGTACGAATCATTAACTTGTACATAATTTCTAATTTTTTTAATTCAAGCTCCATCCATTTTCTATTTGTACGGTTGTACCTCATATTTTGCTGTGAAAGAAAAGTGAGAAAGCTTTTGTTTTTTCATATTTTTTTAGACTTGCAGTCTACATTAATCGCAATACATGAGGGGAGTTCTAGTGTCAAAATTTTCCCATTCTAAAGCCAGCTTATCATTCTTTTTAACCGACTCAAGTTTCTCAGAGGGCTATATATAGCTCCGCCTCTTCGTTATTCATTTAACCCAGTTTTTCATTTTATATAATTTTAAGAGATCTTTGTATTGTGAGAGGTTTTTGTAACTAAGAGAGTTGTAGCACTAGAGTGTGTTAGAGTTCTTGGGGGTATTGTGAGCGAGTTGAAGTGTATGGTGTAAAAGAAGCTTTGGCTATAGTGTGTGCACAAGAGAACTAGTTGCTCGAGGTGAGATGAGTGATACCTCTGTACAAAGATGTGTAATATGATTTTCTATAGTAGACTAGCTCTGTTGGATGTAGGCAACAAATTATTATTGAACCAAGATAATCTTGGTTTGTTCTTTCCTTATTTGCATTTAAATTTATTTGATTACTAATTGTTTGAATTAAGTTCCATACTAAGTTTGAGTTTTAATGTTTTCTGCTGTATTTCGGGTCTTGGTGTTGAATCAATATTAACAAATTAGAGCCAAGTTCTGATCCTTAAAGAAAATCATACCAAGACTCAATCAAGAACTCATGGGCACAACAAAGGTTGAACTAGAAAAGTTTGATGGCACTGGTGATTTTAGTTTACGGAGAGAAAAGTTGAAGGGGTTGTTAGTTCATTAGAAAGTTTCCCAGGATGTTGGTGATTAAAAGAAATTGAAGGAAAAATATAAGAACAACGATGATGAAGTTGAAGAATTGCAAGAGTTTGGGAGAAGTTGGAGCAATTGTATGTGACATCTTTGGTGTGTCACAAAATAAATTTTTTGGAACGTTTATATGGATTCAGGATGTCTTTTTCCCTTTATCTAGATGCTAATATTAATACATTTAATCAAATAATTTTTGGTTTATCTATTATTGATTTTAAAATTGATGAAGAGTCACAAGCTGATAGCCCAGGCCCAATAGCTATTGACCCAACACAAGTCCATAATAGAGTGGGGGACTGGCTGAATGAAGCATCGGCTAAGGAGATACACGAACAGACCAAGGGAGTCCCTGAAGGCAGAGACGAAGCCGACTTGGTGCCAAACGACCATGGAAAAGAAGTGGTTACGCGTGGGACAAGGAAGCGCGTGAGACCTCGCTGGCTCCAAGAATTCGTTAGGCTGGAGAGGAGCTGAGGGGAATCGGCTTAACAGAATGATTGGGAAGGGAACTAAGCTGTTATTTGCCATTTTCATTTTATTTTCTGAGTATATCTACTGTTGTATTGGAAAATCAGAGGCATATGGATTGTTTTTAGCTTTTTGCTGGGAGTTTTGTATTGACTCGAACAATACTTATCAATTTACTGAGCTAACATTGGTGCTTTCATTGACTCTTCATTTTCAGAATGAAGAACGAGGAACTTGCAGCCATGATTCAAGCTCTGGAAGCAAATTTCCAGAAACATTCTGCCGAACAATTTGCCAGATTTACGGCACGATTGGATGAACAGGTGGCTCGTTTGGATGAGAGGGTCGACCAATTGCAATCTCCTTCGTCCAAACAACATGGAGGCAATGGAACGGCAAGCAGTGGGTTGGGTTCTCCGTCGGGGACAAAGCCGCCAGCTCCCGTGGACTCTCGGGATGTCAATTCGCTCCTCAAGGTTCTTCGAGTGAAGGTCCAGCGTTTTGATGGCTCAAACGTAGAGGATTGGATCTACAAAATCACTAAGTTCTTTGATCTGCATGGTGTGCTGCCAGAACTCAGATTAGCCATGGTACCATTTCACTTGGAAGGGGTCTCTTCGACTTGGTTTCAGTGGATGGAGAAGGGCGGTGGGTTTCCGGATTGGGAATCCTTTCTTCGAGCATTACGGTTGCGCTTCGGAGTATCAATTTACGATGATCCATTGGGTAGAATCGCGAAGTTAGTTCAGACAGGCAGTGTAGCAACATTTCGGAATGAATTTGAAACGCTAATGACTCAAATTTCAGGGGTGTCGGACAAGTATTTTCTGAATTTTTTTGTGTGGGGATTGAAGAACGAAATACGAAGGGAGTTACTCTTGGCCAAACCCGTGGACTTGGCAGATGCGATGGCCAAAGCTCAGCTGTTTGAAGACCGCAATGAGGATCTAGTGGGTCGTGCAAAGGGTGATAGTGGTCGTTCATCATGGTCCCCGAGGTTCATGAATCCATCCTCGCCAGTACCTCCAAAAGGCTCGGGACCTATTTCAGTAACTTCCAATGCAACCATGCCATCGTATTCCAAGGCTCCATCACCCAGCTCACCTTCTTTACCAGTTAAAAGGCTGTCACCCGCAGAATTGAAAGAAAAGAGAGAAAAGGGCTTATGTTTTACCTGTGATGAGAAATACAGTATGGGTCACAAATTTAAGAACAGGGTACTCATTTTGTGTGCTCATGGGGACGAAGAGGAGGAGGAAGAGACAGCCATAGGGGGTGACGTTTTGACAGACAACGAGGAGGGCCTCGCTGAAGAAGTTAGTCTGAATTCTCTTTCCAACGCCACTAACCCGCGGATTTTTCGGATTACAGCTTACCACGGTAAAGAACCATTGGAGGTATTGATTGATACAGGAAGTAATAATAATTTCATACAGGAAGCCTTAGCTGCTCGTTTGGGTCTGAACTGTGAAGAGACAAAGAGGTTTAAAGTGTACATGGGTAATGGGAATTCATTATGGTGTTCTCAGATTTGCAAAGGGGTGGAATTAATTTTACAGGGCCATATTTTTCAGGTTGATTTGTACATACTACCTATTTGGGGTTTAGATGTGGTTTTAGGAATGCAATGGCTTCAGACCTTAGGGCCTTGTATTCACGACCATAGAGCATTGACAATGGAGTTTCAGTGGCAAGGAGCAGTAGTGAAACTGGCAGGGTCTTCGGGTACCGCATCACATCAACTCTCTTTTTCTCAGCTTCGCTCAATGGTTAGGGAAGGCGACATTAGGGAAATGTTTATGTTGGCAGCCGACCCATCTTCGGTGGAGAACATTGCAGTAGAGATGTCTGACATTGAGGCTAATTTGCCGAGTATAGCCCAGGGGGTTCTCACTTCGTTCGCGGATGTATTCACGGAGCCGCGACAATTACCTCCTCACCGTGGTACCGACCATCGTATTTGTTTGAACTCAGGGTCACAACCAGTAAAAGTCCGCCCGTACCGTTACCCATACTTTCAAAAAGATGTCATTGAGAAGCTAGTGCGTGAAATGTTGAGCTATGGATTTATTCAGCCAAGTACAAGCCCTTACTCGTCACCAGTATTACTAGTCAAGAAGAAGGACGGCTCTTGGAGATTTTGTGTAGACTTTCGAGCGTTGAATAACATTACAATTAAAGATCATTTTCCCATACCCACCATCGATGAGTTGTTGGATGAATTGGGCGGGGCACAAGTGTTCTCTAAACTGGATCTTAGAGCTGGGTACCATCAGATTCGTATGGCACCACAAGATATCCACAAAACAGCGTTTAGAACGCATGAAGGCCACTACGAGTTCACGGTGATGCCATTTGGGCTAACGAACGCACCCTCGACTTTCCAAGCTACTATGAACCAGGTATTCAAGCCTCTTCTTCGACATTGTGTAATTGTCTTTTTTGATGACATTTTGGTGTATAGCAAATCTTTAGAGGACCATGGACAGCACCTACGAGTTGTTTTGCAGCTACTCCGCCAACACAGATTTTATGCCAAAGCCTCGAAATGCAAATTTTTTCAGTCTACAATCGATTATTTAGGCCATTTGGTATCAGCTCAAGGGGTCCAAGCCGACCCAGCCAAGATATCGGCCATGCTTGACTGGCCTAAACCTGAAACAATCAAACAACTAAGGGGTTTTCTGGGTTTAACAGGTTATTACCGTCGATTTGTTGCTCAATATGCATCCATAGCTGCCCCTCTTACTGATCTGTTGAAAAAAGATAAATTTCAGTGGAACACAAAGGCCGAAGCAGCTTTTCAGCACCTTAAAGAGGCGATGACAGACACACCAGTTCTAGCTTTGCCCGATTTCTCTCAGACATTTATTCTTGAAACTGATGCGTCCAACACTGGTATTGGAGCAGTCCTCATGCAGAATGGTCATCCCATTGCGTTTTTCAGCAAGAAATTGGGGCCTAAATTTTCCGGAACATCCGCTTATTTTCGGGAAATGCGGGCTATAGTGGAGGCTGTAACAAAATGGCGTCAATATTTACTGGGTCGCCACTTTATCATCCGTACAGACCATAAAAGCCTTAAGGAACTACTCTCTCAAGTTCTTCAAACCCCAGAACAGCAGCAGTTTTTACGAAAACTAATTGGCTTCCAGTTTTCCATCGAATATAAAGCGGGAAGGGAGAACTCAGCTGCTGACGCCTTATCTCGCCAACATGACAACACCACTTCGGTGCGCCTGGCTGCCTTTACAGCTGTCTGTTTCGATTTTTTGGAGGAATTGCGGGCTGAAAATGTCACTTGTCCTGACTTAAGGCAACTTCATACTCAGTTACAGCAGGGAGAATTGAATGCAGAAGACTATTTTGTTCAGGATGGGCTGTTATACTTCAAACAGAAATTGTATATCAGCGCTCATTCAAATTTGAAGCAACGGCTTTTACAGGAGTTTCACATGACACCAGTGGCTGGTCACGCGGGACCTGAGCGGACATTCTTGCGATTGAGCGCTAATTTTTTCTGGCACCACATGAAAGCGGAAGTTCGAAAGTTTGTGCAGTCTTGTGTAATTTTTCAAACTGTGAAGTATTCGCCAACTCCTCCTCACGGGTTGCTTCAGCCATTACAGATTCCGGAGCGCGTTTGGGAGGATTTAGCCATGGATTTCATAGTTGGGTTGCCCAATTCGGGTGGGGTGACTAATATTTTGGTGGTAGTTGATCGCTTTACGAAGTATGCTCACTTTGGCGCGCTGCCATCGCACTATTCTGCCACAAAAGTTGCTGAGTTGTTCTCACACATGGTCATTCGTTTACATGGGTTACCGAGATCAATTATCTCCGACAGGGATCCCATATTCACTAGTGCTTTTTGGCGCAAATTATTTGAGTTCATGGGCACCACATTGCGGATGAGTTCTTCTTACCACCCTCAAACGGATGGTCAAACGGAAGTCACCAATCGGTATTTAGAACAGTATTTGAGAGCTTTTTCCGCTGACAATCCCCGTAAATGGAGTACATTCCTTTGTTGGGCAGAATATCATTACAATACCAGCCATCATTCTGCGATCGGTATGACACCATTTCAGGCAGTATATGGCCGACCTCCGCCTACTATTCCAGCGTACACTAGGGGCAACACAACTATTCAGGCGGTTGATGAAGATTTAGTAGCTCGGGATGTCATCTTACAGCAGCTCAAACAGAACCTTTTACAAGCGCAAAACAGGATGAAGCAACAGGCTAACAAACGCAGGAGAGACATTACTTTTAGTATTGGTGACTTGGTCTTAGTAAAGTTGCAACCATACAGACAATCCACTGTGGCAAAAAGACTTAATGCCAAGCTTTGCAGAAGGTATTTTGGGCCTTTTCCTATCATTGCTAGAGTAGGTCCGGTAGCTTACACCCTTGCTTTACCCAGTGGAAGTCGAATACATCCCACTTTCCATGTCTCTCAGCTCAAACCATTTTATGGAGCATCTCCGCCTACGTCTTATTCCCTCCCGGAACTCAACATCAATAACAAACCATTGATGATCCCTCAGGCCATTTTGGCTACGCGACTGTTTGGCAATGAACGTACACCACAGGTGCTGGTTCAATGGTCCTTGAGCGCTCCAGAGGATGCCACTTGGGAGAACTTTCGCGACTTCTGTCAGCTGTATAATCTCACCGACCTTGAGGACAAGGTCGTTTTCGAAGGAGAGGGAAATGATAGCCCAGGCCCAATAGCTATTGACCCAACACAAGTCCATAATAGAGTGGGGGACTGGCTGAATGAAGCATCGGCTAAGGAGATACACGAACAGACCAAGGGAGTCCCTGAAGGCAGAGACGAAGCCGACTTGGTGCCAAACGACCATGGAAAAGAAGTGGTTACGCGTGGGACAAGGAAGCGCGTGAGACCTCGCTGGCTCCAAGAATTCGTTAGGCTGGAGAGGAGCTGAGGGGAATCGGCTTAACAGAATGATTGGGAAGGGAACTAAGCTGTTATTTGCCATTTTCATTTTATTTTCTGAGTATATCTACTGTTGTATTGGAAAATCAGAGGCATATGGATTGTTTTTAGCTTTTTGCTGGGAGTTTTGTATTGACTCGAACAATACTTATCAATTTACTGAGCTAACACAAGCTATCATTTTGTTGCAGGCTTTACTCGAAGCATATAGATAAGTCAACTCTGCAATGAAATATGGCATGAATTCAATCTCATTGGATGATGTACTTGGACCTATCAAAGCCTATGAGTTCAGATTGCAAATAGAGAAAGAGAAGTAGAAATAAGAAGTTTTCTTACAAGAGGAAGACATTTAAGAAAGATCACAGGGGAAGAGATTGCAATAGACCAAAGGATCACAACAAGTCAACGTGGAAATCTCCTGCTCAATCAAAACCAAGAGGACATGAACTAAGGAAATGTTTTCATTGTGACAAGAACGATCATGTGAAGAGATTCTATTGGGAACTCAAGAAGAAATGAAGGATGAATCAAGTCAAGAATCAACAATTGTAGCTTAAGCAAGTGACGACTTAGATGGAGAATTATTTGCAATTTCAACAGAAGGAAATTTAAATGAATGGATATTGGATTTGAGTTCCACATACCATATGTATCTGAATAACGAATGGTTTCTTGAGGACAAGACTTGCAAAGGCAAAGTTTTAATGAGAACATGTTCTATAGAAAGAACTGGCACAATGTCTTTAAAACATTTTGATGGAGCTGTAAGAATTCTAGAAAATGTTCGACATGTCCAAGATTTAAGAAGAAATTTGATATGGCTTGGAACCTTTGATGATGAGGGACTTGAATACAAGTCAAGCCATGGAACTCTCAAGGTATGTAAAGGGTCTCTTGTGATTATGAAGGCTATTAAAATGCATGGTTTGTGTTTATTGACAGGTATCACAATTTTGCAAGAAGAGGCAGTCTTTGCAAAGCATATTGATGAAGCCACTAAGTTATGGCATGTTAGAACGGGCCGTATCAATGAGCAAGGCTTGCAAGAATTGTACAAACAAAGGCTTCAGACAACAACAGACCAGGAAGTCTGAAGTTTTGTGAAACTAGTATTAGAGGGAAACAACATCGATTGAAATTCAAGCTCAGCAAGCATAGAGCAAAGCAAATTATAGGCTATGTTCATGCTAATCTCTGAGAAGATAGCCGTGTATCAACACATGAAGGTAAAAAGTATTTTCTTTGTGTGGTAGATGACTATAGCCGAAAGGTGTGGGTATATTTACTGAAAGAAAAATTAGATTTAGTTGAAATGGAAAGCATTAGTTGAAATCAATTTGGTTTAAGAGTCAAAACACTAAGAACATATAATGGCTTAGAATTTGTAAATGCTGAGTTTAATTTATGCAAAAAAACAGGTATAGAAAGGCATAGAATAGTAACTTATACCCTTCAACAAAACTGAATAGCAGAAAGAATGAATAAGACTCTTCAAAACAAAGTTAGATGTTTATTGTTAGGTGCTGGTTTGTCAAAAAGATTTGAGGAGAAGCTCTTAACACTGCATGCTATTTAGTAAATAGAAGTCCTAATAGAAAAATCAATTTGAAAACTTGTGAAGCATTATGGACTAACAAGAAACCAAGTTTGTCATATTTTAGAGCCTTCGATTGTTTTACTTATGCACATAAATATACTGATAAATTAAAGCCTAGATCAATAAAATGTTTGTTCTTTGGATATCCTGAAGATACTAAGGGATATAGGTTGTGTTCTCTTGAAGACAATCATTTTAAAGTAATAATAAGTTGGGATGTGGTATTTGATGAGACTAACTTTCCACACTTAAACAAAGTGAAGGGTGAATATGTTTGTGATGGAGGAGACAAAGATTCAGATGTGGAAAGGACTGAGTTTGAGGGGAGTTGCCCTTCAAACATTCAAAGAATCCAGAACCAAATGTAACAAAAAAAGGTGACAATGGGAGAATAATTTCAGAGGCTCGAATGACAGAATGTGAAGGCTCAAGCTCAAGTAACACTTTAGAAGCATGTGATGAGTGTGTATGTTATGCACTTATTCTTAACTCTTTTACTTTAATTTGGTATGTTTTCCTTAAGTTTTTATGTGAATTTGATGTATTTCTCTTAGATTTTCAGGAATGTGATTACACTACAAGAAAAATGCCTTTCAATAGCATTTCTAAAACGTTATCAATTAAAATACACAACTTTAAATCTAATGCTATGTGATGGAGCCCTATTATAGATACATGTACCATAGCATTTTATAAATATTATTAGTAAGATTTCATTACATCTTGTGCTTGTCATAACTACTTTTGTGAAGACCGGGAATGCTTATTTACGACAGCGTTTTTAATTGCTATCTTTAATGCTTTTAATGATATTTGTTAAACGTAATGTGAGCAATTTTACAACATTATTTACTTGTTATATAAGTTAATACTATAGCACTTGCCACGTTTTCTAATAGCGTTGATGACATTTGTAAAATGTAATGTTAATAATTTGATAACACAGTTTGCATATTGTAAAATCATATAGCATAACATTTATAAAACCTTATTATTCAATAATATTATTGGTTAGAATAATTTGTAATAATTATAGATACAATTATAATATAATATTAATAGATACAATTATAATGTAGCTAGCCCAAGCCTAAGGTTGAGTGGTTGAAGAGTAAAATCTGACCATCTTTCATTAATTGCATCCCAAGCTGATGTATCCACTGGACCATCAACAATTTTATGAGTGAAATGCCACCTTAAGTATTCAAGCATTTCTTTTGATATAAACAATCTTTTAAATCTAGGTATTATTAGAAAATACCTTAAAATTTTGGCAGCCTCACCAACTCTAACATTCTTTGTGTGTTTATCTACTTTTCATCTAGACTTAGGGAAAACTTCCATTTGAGCCTTCTCCTATGAAAAAAAACAACAATCATTAACACAAGCATCTATCTTTTGATATTTCAAATCAAAACTTCTCAAAAATTTCTTAACTGAGTACATTATATCAAGAAGTACCTTATTTTTTGGAAAGATGTCATGTAGAAGTTCTAATAGTCCAGTAAAACTTTTATCTGTTCAACCATTTTGATTCTTCAACTTATATAAAACAACAATTGATGAAAGTTTCTTATATTTTTTACATCCTTCATATAAAGGAGTTTCAACATCCTCCAACTTCTTTTGAAGATCTTCATCAACTTGTCTACCTTCCCCACCTTCATCACCTCCACAAGTTATATCATTGTCCATACCATCCATGCGAGTAGCCATGTATAAATTAAATGCATCCATATCATTTGAAACTTTCTCAATACATGTTTCAATGGGATGCTCTCCATGATGAACCCAAGTGCAATAAGTTGGTTCCATTCCCTTTAAGACTAAGTGCTCAAAAACATCATCAATGTGATGATGGTATAAATTTCAAAAATTCTTGCAGAGACAAATAATTTTATCTAGAAAACCATAATCTCTTTCTAGTGTTTTTACAAAGTCCCATACCTCATCCGTGTATACTTTTGTAGCTCTACATATATATTTTTTAAAAATTACCTATAATATATTAAAAAATTACTAATAATTAAAAGTATTTTATGAAATAATACCTATTTAGATTAACCCGTTTTTTGTTCAACATAATCTAGTGTAAGGAAAGGTACTCCTCACCTTCTACTCTGTAATACGACTTTAATGTACTAGAACAAATTATATAAGAAAACACTACACATTAGTTTGTGAACCTAAAAAAACTAAATAATATTCACATACAACTAAATAAGTTGTGGATGACTCCTATGACTCCTTTAGGAATCATATGCAATAGCAAATACATCAAATAAAATATTGTACAACATTTTCTAAAATTTAAAAATCTAGTCATTTGTCACAAACAATTCAAACAACACACAAGTTTCTATCCTTATATCAACGTAGCACAAAAAATTCTCAGAGACATACAAGTTCTCAATCTTTTGTTATCACCACAGCACACAATTCTCATAACATACTTCACTATGGATGAATATTTAAGATATTCAAGCTCCACTAAATTTATACAAATTCGACTCAAAATTGTTAAAAGCTCAAAACTAAAAAATAAATATCAAATAGAGCATACCTGTCGCAATGAGCTACTTATCCAATGCTATAGGACCAATCCAAATAAAAGCCTAATCAAAGTGAACATAATAAACTAATTTAGATAAATAATAAATCTAATATTTAATACAAAAAATACTAATTAAATTAAAGAATAAAAGATAGGAGACAATTAAACCTACCCATTTCATTTGAACCATATGTATAGTATAATTATGCTCATCTTCTCAATAAATGATATTAATATATATTTTTTTGCATAATTGATTATCAATAGGACATTTTAGTGCTTCAAAAAAAAAAAAAACACTAAGTTAAAATTAAATAAAAAAAGACAACGTTTTACTTTTTTTTTATTACCACAAAATGCAAAACCAACAAAAGAAGTCATTAACGCCTTCAAGGAGTAAACAAAACTCTATTTTCGCTAAATATTGATGAGACCCAACGAGAGCATCAAAATTTAGATTAAAAAACTCAATTTTTGTTTCAAAGGCTGGTCAAACAATCTAAACAAAAAAACCATATGGATAGTAGACCATATAGCCTTAGTCAGTTCTATAGACTATATTCTTTCAACCATTTTTTTAATCACAAAGGAAGAGAATTAAAAAATTGATTTAGCAAACAAAATGTGACTAAGCTGGCCAACATGACTGATCTAATGCTAAGAATAGTGATATCTATTTTCAATGGGGTTGTACAATGATATATATATATGTATGTCAGATATCAAGTATTGAAGTAAGCTAGTATGAAGTTTGTATACAAGTACAAATTACAGATCATGCAAGAAACGAAAAATAAAAAATGTATTGCGCTACATTACTATGAGGATATTTCAGAATAACAAAATGCCACCAAACCACCAAAATAATGAAGAATAGAACAATTATGAGAAGCATACATCTATTCAAAGTTTTACTTTTTTTTTTTATCACAACTTAAAAAATGAATTCATTAACCAAACAACCAATACCTCAAACTGTGATAAACGATGGGCAACCAAGCTTATAGCTATTGTGACCCCTTGAATCTACATGTAATCCCAACGATTGACATTGTTAATAAAATGACCATAAACACATAAAAGTTATGAAATAGAATAGTATATACAATCACTAAATTTTACATTAGACCAAAAATACAAACATGCAAGATTTTCTATTCAGATAAAACACTAGAATGGAAGATGGAAAATGGCATATTATATTAATTTTTAAGATATGAAGGTAAGAGATAATTCTAATGAGAAAGGGTTGTTTCCTAGACGATGAAGTATGTAGAATAATACTTGCATGAATAATATAATTTTATCATCTGTATCCAAATTATGATCAACCACGTACCTAATTAATTATTCAGCAATGTAAGTAATTAATTAACATATCAAAGATCAAAATTAAAAGCTTCAACAGTGTCGGTGCATTTGTGCAAGGTACAAATTATATATAGCAAGTTTCATGTTAGAAAAGAATATTTGAAGACAATGAGTGGGTGGTTTTGAAAGAAGCATGTAACCTTTACTCAAACATATTCAAGCCACATAAAGAGAAGATAATATAAACGCTAGATGAAAACATAAAAGCAAAATAAATGATGCAAAGTAAATCCAAGCAGTATTAAAGCCATTCGTCAAAACTCAAATCATATACTCAGCAAAATAAAATAAAAACGATCATAATTAAAACATCAAATACGGGTTAGGCCGAGCTTTGTTATACTTTTAATGCGATTCATCATATTCTTGTATAAATTCAAAACCAGAGAATAACACATAATAAACCAATAACTGAACCAACAATAAGAAGTGTTGAGTACTTTCATAATGATCAAATCATTAAACAAGCTAGCATCATCATAATCAACTTCAATGGACATAAAATAAGCTGGTGGTGACCTAATCATTGGTGGATTTCATATCTGTTTTATATTATACTTGGCCTTTGTACTCACATATTGTGAAGAGAGGAATAGATAATAATTAAAAGATAAAAGAGAAGAAAACCAAGAAGAGACATAGAACAAGTACTATCAACTAAAGCATTCTCTAGAACTTAACATGTATTTAATATTAATGCTGCAACATACCGTAAATTTTCTTCTTAGTAAGTTTAGTTCTACATATGATTACTAATTACGCTAGTAACATCGAAAGGAATAAACAACATTTATGCATATATAACACACATATATATATATATTTGGTTCAACAAGCTATTGGTACAACAAAACCACCTCCACCAATATAGTAATTTACCAAAACCATCCTTATTACTCCTACAAACAAAAAGGAAAGATATGAACTTAGTCAACCCATGAGTAAGTATATTTTACTAACAATAAAACCCATAAAACAAACTAACAACCCAAAACATAAAGAGTCAAGAATACACAAGAGATGTTACTCAACCATTGGTTTTATATATATATATATATATAGGACAATTCTTTTACAGGGGCTTCACTTTAAACTCTACCGGTAGGGCTTTCAGTGTTTCTCGACCCGTTAACAGTTTTCGGCGCGACTTTTTTTTATGTTCGTGTATATTGTAACTATTTAGAGCATCTGCAAATTTTTAAAAAATTCTGAATAGTTTACAGTACCGAAAACTAAATTTAAACATGTTGTTTTTCACACGCATAAAAAAAATTAGTCACGCGTGCAACAACATGTTTGAACCTAATTTTCGGTACTGTAAACTATTCAGAATTTTCTGAAAATTTGCAAGATGCTCTAAATAGCTACAATATACATAGTCATAAAAAAAATCGCGTCGAAAACTGTTCATGGATTGTAAACAGTGAGAGCCCTACCAGTAGGGCTTAAAGTGAAACCCCCACAGGAGAATTCCCCTATATATATATAAATATATTAGTTACTAATAACTTTAATCACAACAGAAATAAACACAAAGTAGAGCCTAATGAAAGAACACGAAAATAAACAATAGTATGATTCCTTCAACTATCAAAGCCATTTTTTTAAAAAACATATTAATACATACATATATCAAGATATATTCTTCTAATTAAAGAAACATTTCCCAGAAGACGAAATTGAATTGGCTGTAAAAATTGGCCTTTTTCTTCTCAAACAAGCAAAATATAATTCATACATAAACAGGAAACTATAATAGGGTCCCGAAGCAATTTTTTTTTTCTAAATTAGAAAATCATCAACACTCACAGAAAGCACCATGAATAAGAGAATGAAGTAAAATAAGCGAAACCCTGAATTTCTTCATCATATATATATGAAACATATTTATATATAAAACAGAATACAAAATATTCTCACCATTAAAACATACTTTGGTACTGATTTAGTTCCATATATAAATACCATGTAATGACAACACTCAATATATATAAATATATATATATATATATGATGTAGATTCATACAAACTTCAGGGGGCAATGGCTAAAGATCTGAAAAGTGTAGAACTTACCCATACAAAGAAGAAGCTGATAGTATGTCTTTGAGCTTGTGCAGGGGTGTCTAGTAGGGAGCAGATGGATCAATTTAAGGAAAAAATTATACAAATTACATGAAGAGAAACACAAATTTCATGGAAGAGAATACATAGGCTAAGAGATATTAAAGAGGAAAGAAAAAAAAGGGAAAGGCCCTAATTTTAGGGAGGAGATGAGCTACGAGTTTGGTGTTGAAGAGAGAGAAAGAGGTAAAGAGGAAAGGCAGGGTTTTTTATTGTGTATAGGCGGGAGATTTTCTATTTGCTGGAAAAAAATACTTATTTGGCGCTTTAATTTTAGCCAGCCCCACCTATTTTTTCATGACCATTAATAACATTTTTATGAAATGTCCAAATCTAATGTCATTAATATGGCTTTTTCTTTTCTTGTAGTGTTAGTTAACGATTTTGGAGTAAAATTAGAGCATTAAAGTGATTTGGGAAGTGATATATCGCAAGTTAAGAGGCAATATATCACTGACAAATAAGAAGGAAAATGTGACAGAACTCACACGACATGTCGCCACTTGAAGGAACACCAAAACGTGACTTTGTGCGTCGGGCGACATATCACTAGTGTTAGGGTTTATGCCCTAACAACATGTGTAAAGAAATTTATTCTCAAGTTAAATAAAATTACATTTTAATTAAAATTGAATGTTTGAATTATTGCTTGAATAAATATAAAAAAAAATTATCTTCATTAACGAGAGTATGATCTTGTATGAGTACGAGATGATTAAGATCATAGATAATGAATAAAATAGTCAGCAACATATTAAAGTAAGTAATCTTTAATCAATGGTTGCTAGTATTGTAGCGTCCCAAATTTGCTAATAAGGCTTAAGGCCTTGTTAACGTGCCGGGAGGGCGATAATTGATTTAATTATGATAATATATGAATTAGGTGGTAATGTGATTAGACATGCATAATTGTGCGTATTAAATATGCATGTGGGTTCATATCTGTGATTAGGGGCGTGTTTGTAATTTTGACCCGTTGAGGGCATAAATGTAAATATGCATATGTTGTGAGTGAGACCCTAGTGTTATGGGGATATATTTGAGATGTGTGATCCGAGACGATTCTAGGGAGCAGATTAGCGGAATAGTCACAACGAGGTCAAATACCCGGCTCAGGAGGAGCCCAGGAGTATTTTGGGTATGTTATATGTGTTTGGGGATGATCGAGTAATGGGTAGTAGTTTAGCAATGGTTTGGACATGTCAGGATTAAATGAGAATTTATTAGGAACACTCGAGGAACTATCGGGATGTGGCAAATTACGATTTAGCCCTTGGGGCTATTAAAGGATAGGGTTATGTCTAGAGGGCATTTTGGACTTTTCACTTGGGGATAGGTTTGGATGGCCTTAGATAGTAGAACCCACCAGAAGTAGACGGAACTCTCTCCCTACACATTTTCCTTCCTCTCTCTTTGGTGTTCTTGGAGCTAAGGGGGGATTCTTTGAGGAATTGGCTGAGAATTGAAGGTGTGGAAGCTTGGAGACTGAGGAATCAAGCTAGGACCAGTTGAGGATTGATTCAGGGTTATCATTTGCAGAAGGGGTAAGTAATTTCCTATGCTTCTCTGTTGAGTTATGAGTTTGATATTGATGTTCTTGAGTTTCAAACTCAAGGTTTGAATTTTGGATTGTGATGGAGTTTTGGTTTAGCTATTACTGTGATGGTGTTGTCTAAGGTACTTGGGAATACTTGAGAGACTTAGTTATGGTTGTAGTTCATGTCTAGGGTGGAATTTTGTTGAATTGAGTTCAGAAAAAATGTAGAAAATGGTGGGATTTCTGGGTTTCAGGCTTAAGCTGCAACCTTGTTCTTCAGGTGCCACGACCCGTGTGTTCGAAGAGGCTGGAAAGCCTCTATCTTCCAGGTGCGCCGCGGCCCTTAAGGGGCTGAGCCGTGACCCAAGTTCTCAATGTTGGTCATTTGAGGGTTTTAGGTTTAGGAACTCAAACGTTAGGCTTGGGAAGGATTTTACTACCCGGTTTGGTAGAATCCAAGGTCCCAGAGGCTAGTATGTAATTCTAAAGGCTTTTAATTGATTTAGATCATAATGGATATTTATTAATACGTTGTGACTAGGTCTTACCGCTCAGGCCCGGGATTAGGATCGTGCTCGGGATCGCTTTGGATTGTCAGCTCGGGACACCAGGTAAAAGAATTGTTTGTACCCGTAGAGCTATGTGGTGTGTTTTACTGTATGTATTGTTTATGTTGTTATGTCATACATGTGATAATGATTGATCGGCAAGAGCCGGGATCGGTAAAAGCTGGGAGAGGCAAGGGCTGGGAGCGGCAAGAGCCGAAATCGAAAAAAGCCGGGAGAGGCAAGGGCCGGGAGCGGCAAGAGTTGGAATCGGCAAAAGCCGGGAGAGGCAAGGGCCGGGAGCAGCAAAAGACGGGAGAGGCAAGAGCCGAGAGTAGCAAGGGGCCAAGAATGGTGTTGAGCACCCAGAGTGCAAAGCCGGGAGTAGCAAGGGGCCAGGAACGGCGTTGAGCACGTGGAGTGCAAGCCGTTATGTCGAGACTCTCCTAGGATGCTAGAGTTATCCTCTTGGTAAGGACCATGAACCCAGGGCCTGGTAAAGCGCCAGGGACGGTATGGCCGCTATGTGTTTAGCTTGTTGGCTGCTTTGTTATATGTTGTTGTAGTATTGAGCTGCTGTGTGAATATACTGTTGTATTATTATGTTGTCATGTTATAGTGCTAATGTGTGATTGCACTACTGTACTATTAGGTTGTTATGCCATTGTGCTTTTGAGCTGGTCTAGATGCTGTATTATTGAGCATGCTTGTAGGATCTGGTATCTGTTTGTTGCTCTGATTGAATATGAGTTGTTGAGATATATTTTTATTGCATACTGTGCTTGAAGTTCTCTTGCTAGGCCTCGGCTCACGGGTGCTCTGTGGTGTAGGTAAGAGCAAGGAAGCTAGATCTTACAACCATGAGTTGGAGGGCATGGAGCAGTGTGTACATGTTTGGCCTACTTGGCCACCACGGTTGGGGTTATTTTAAGGAACATGTGGTAAACGTTCAGTTTTGTCGCTTAGGTCGACTGTACTGTACCTTTGGATTGTAAATGTATTTTAAAACAGTGTTTTGGGATCCCAATGTAATATTTTTATGAATTTCAATGAAAGACAACTTTTTATTCTTAGTGTTTATTAAATGAGTCTTTATTTTTATCCAAACACACTTTTTAAATCTTAAACCTTGATTAGCGAGCTAATGGCACATTTATAAATCACTTGGGAACGGCTCTAAGGAAGTAGGGCATTACAAGTATGGTTTGCTATAGATTTTTAATGCATGCTATCTAGATCTGGATTGCTCATGTGGATAGACATCTTAGTGAAGGTACTTTATATAGTTAAATTATATATGACATAACCGATGTGAATTAATTTATTTATAAACATGTCATTTGTCATAAAGATTTAATTCATATCAACACGATGATCATATGTAGATCCATCTGAATCTTGTTTGTTGGGTATTTTGATTCACTCGTTAAGGTCTCTTAGTATAATGAGGCTAGCGACTTTTGTTTTAGAGATTCAATATTATGAATGGTTGGGAGCATGATCTTACAAGAATGGAATCCAAGCTTTCCTAACATATCAAATATTAGTTTCTTAAGAGTTAATTATGAAATTCAATAGTTATTGAGCTCAAATTTATAATATGATTATAAATTGTTGACTCATTTTTTTGTCAACTTGCACAGAGCAATAAATGAAGAGTTATTTTGTATGTAAATCCCAAAGTGAACATAGTAATGAACAATGAGACAAATAAAAGAGAAGTAAATGCGGTAATAAATGAATAAGACAAATATTTGTAGTGGTTTGGCTCGAAAAAAGATGACCTAAGTCCACTTTAGTCAGTATTATTTGTGATGAACTTTGAACCCTCAAGAACAGGTACATTGAGTTTGATCTTGTCCTTAGGGCAGTTACAGTAATGGAGAGTAGGAGCTCTCTCCAAAAATGAACAATGACCAGCTAGGGCTCGTGATAACTTAGTTGGGGCTTGTGGTGTGTACTCGTTCGGCTAGTGCGACTGGCTAGGGCGATTGGCTAGGGCCATTTTCTTCTTACGATTGGTGTCAGTGCAACCATCTGGGGATCATTTGGCTTCACGCAGTTGGAGAAGTAGGTTGGCTCTTGTGAGTTCCACATCTTCCTAAGTGTTGGGAGAATTGCGAGGGCCGCTTCTCACGGAGACTGGTACTGACTGTTGCGTCTTGCCACTTTGTCTTGACACGTAATCACTTCACGAGCCGCCATGTGGTAATGTCGAATTTTGGGTATAACATAAACTAACTATTCACTAATAAATTAATGGTACTTAATGTTGGAAAAGTGATTAATCACCATTCTAATTTTACAACTTTAAATAGTAAGTACAATGTAAATATCAAAACTAATAACAAAAAAGAAGATGGGAAACTCAAAAATGAAATCAAAACTTCCTATGTCAGAAATACAGAAATCCTTGCAACAAAGCTTGTCACGATGAGAATCTTTGTTCCAATTCTCTATTCCAAGCCTTTCCCAAGTTGCTTGAAGCTTCTATAGTAGTGAAATGAGAATTGAGATTCAACAAGCCTTAAAAATTACACAAGTCAAGCAATTCTTGGTGATTTTCATGGAGAAATTTTGTGTTCTTGAGAGCTAGAGAACTAGTGGTTAGAGAGAGAATTGAGAGGTATGATCAAGGCCTCACAACTTTGATTTCCCCTTTTTATATTGTAAGCATTGTCATTAACTCTAACCAATTAGATTAGAGGTTTTGGGTTTTAAATTTCGAGCCAAAAAACGTTTTTGCCATGTCAAAAATAGGCGACATGCCGATGGTCATAGGCGACATATCACCTAGAAACATGCGACATATCACCTAGCAACAGGAAACATATTGCCTAGCAACAAGAAACATATGACCTGCTGTTTTTTAGGTGTTACATGTGTTTTATGCATGAGATTGGACACATGTCGCCTAATGACCTGCGACATATCGCCTAACCTCTGGTCAAGTTTATCAAAATTGACCGTAGACAACTCCAATTGTTCCTAAACTTTCTGGGCATGCTTAGATACCTCACTGTATTACCCTTAGACTCACAAAGACAATTTTTTAAATGCCTACAACTCAAACTCAAATTTCACACCTCCATTATATGAAATCGTTAAGGATTTTACACCACCTTATGTAAACCCATTTAGACTTTGTGTTTAATCAATCCTAACACTTAAGAGACAAGAGGTAATTTAAAGGGTAAAACAGTAATTTTGACCAGCTTTAATTTATGAATGAATAATTGGTGGACAAAACTACATGATGTGATTATATCAATGGACTGGACGAGATAATTATGTAAAGATAATTCTATAATTACTGAGAGTGCAATTCCATATTTGTAGTAGAGTAATAAATAAGATTATTTAATAAAGAGTTTAATCAATAATATGATTTATTGGAGCTTAGAATTATAGGTCCATGGTCCCCAAGTAACCTTTATTCAACATTGTCTAGGGTATGGATGTTATTGAAAAGATAGATTGAGAAAGGACTAAATTGCAAGAGAATTAATTTTTCAAGGCAATATATAATCATATGTAATTAACTAATTATGAATTGGTTATTTAATTTGACTTATATGTTTTTTATTTAAACTATATATTAGTTAAGCATAATAATAATTAGTTTTTAATTAATTAATATAGGTATAGAATTATATTAATTTATTATATGAAGATAAAATTAATTTTTGAATTAATTGATATTATGTTATTTTAAATACATAAATATTTGTATTAATTGGTTGAATAAATAATTGAGAAAAGGTTGGGGAGCACAACATGTGCTACACGTCAGAGTTTAAAATCCCAAATTTGAACCGTTCAAATGTATCCATTATAAGTTTGAATTTTTATTTCATTTATCTATTAATTATTTAAAAAGATATTTTGATTTAATTAAAATATTTATTAAATAAATAAAACTCAAACTTAATCAATTTTGATATAGAATATACATTTGATATCTTTTAGGTTATCAAAAAAGAAGATACAATACACAAGAAAAGTTTGAAAAATATAGCGATACTTTTCTCTCTTCTTCTTCTTCCAACATTCCCTTAGCCTTCTCCTTCAACTCTCTTGATCTTATGTGTTGAGTACATCAAGAGACATAAAATTATCCTATACATCCTACGCACCCACACACGTCCTAGTGTGTTAAAAATTGACTTGGAAGATCATGGTGTGGATCTTGTTGATGCAGTTCATCGCCAACAATGAATTAAGAAGTTCGAGAATGAGGAATTAGGCTTTATCTAAACTGTAAATAAGAACACTCAAGAATTTACATGGTTCAGTGATTAGAATTCACCTAGTCCACGAGTCTATAGTATTGCTTTGTGATCTCAGAGAAAATTTGGAACACCTTACTACTCTAGAGCCGTTACACTGTGTGTTTAAAGTAGTGCTTAACTTGTTAAGCGAGTCATTTGAACTCAAAAGTGTAATTAAAGCTAATAAAAGGTTTAGGTGTTAAAAACTTTGGTCAAAGATATAAAATTTTCATTGAAACTTTAAATAATTACATGGGATCCCAAAACGAGTTTTAAATGAAAAGCATTTACAATTAAAGTTACAAAAGTAGTCGGCCTAATCGACAACATCAGACTCATAACCTAAATCCCTCAAAATAACTTGACCTTGGCAGCTGAGCCGGTCGAATATGTACGCGCCTCTCCAAAGCCCTCCAACTCACAATATACAACAAACTCTTCATTCTCAGACGACAACTAAACACTGATGCAATAATCAATTTCTATTTTAATTGTTGGAAGTTCTTTTTACGTCTGTCATTTCACACCCACTTCAAGTTCTTACGCATTCGTTTAGTCAATGGTGTTGCAATCCTCAAGGATCCCTCGTCAACACATTGACAATGTCCTGCCAACCCAAGGAAATTTCTAATTCTGAAGCGTTCCTTGGCCTAGGCCAATCCCTTTATGATATTATCCTAACTTATTCAACATGGTTCAAATATAAACACATTCTTTCTCATAACGTGACTCAACAATATCACACAAAAAATTCAAAACTCATCCTTCCCAAACCTTGAGATCAATATATTATTGATGACTCCATCACCAATTGTTCCAATACCTCAAACTCTCTATTTGTTAGATGCATGCCAGCCACTGGAGCATTGATCAGTTCAAAGACAATACCGAAATATCCACGACGTTAGTACTTTATGCTGAAGATAGTCCTTAAAATGTCTTCTCTCTTGATCCTCAGCTAGTGATAATTTGATCGAAGATCAGTTCCTATGAACACGGTCTTGCCTTGCAACATATTAAACAAGTCCCCAATCATTTGCAGTGGCTGCTTATTCTTGATAGTCGCCTTCTTCAGCTCTTGGTATTCAGTACACTACCTCGTTGATTTGTCCTTCTTTTTAACATATAGTATTGGCGCACCCCATGGTGAGAAGCTAAATCTAATCAACCCTAAGTCTATTAGCTTATAACGTCCCAAATTTGCTAATAAGGCTTAATGTCTTGATTACCGTGCCCCGAGGGCATATTTGGAATTATATGTGGAATTAATTGAACATATGTGTGATTATGTGACATAAGTGAACTATATGGTTATATGAATATATATAGGCATGTTTATGTGTATTAAATATGCATGTGGGCCTGTTCTTGTTAATAAGGGCATATTTGTAATTTTGATCCGTTGAGGGTATAAATGTAATTATATGTGTTATATGATTGAGGCCACATTATTAGGTGGATATATTTGCAATACTTGGCTCGAGGCAATCCCAGTGAGCGAGTTAGCAGAAAAGTCACAGCGGGGTCAAATACCTCGCTCGGGGTGAGCCTAGGGGTATTTTTGGCAAGCTTAGTACGTAGACGGAATTTATTGGGTAATGGGTAGTTTTTTGGTGATTATTTGAGTATGTCGGGATTAATTGGGAATTTATAGGGCTACTTGAGGATTGGCAGGAAATGTGGCAAATGACGGTATCGCCCTTGGGGGCATTAAAGAGTAAGGCTTTGATTTAGAGGCACTTTGGTCTTTTAGTGTCAAGGTATAGACTTAGGCACTAGGACTCTGTAGAAGGAAGACAACATGAAACAAAACACACTCAGTTACTCTCTCTCTCTCGTTAGTTCTCTCTTTCACTCTCTCACTCTCTCACATAGCTTTGGTTGTGACTTTGGAAAATTGAAGGGGAAGGCAGAGTTTTTCTAAAATTTGAAGCTATGAATTGAGGGATTAAAGCTGGGATTGAGATCAAGAGAAAGTTTGGGGTCGAAATCACTAGTGAGGTAAGATTTATAACCTGATTTTTATTGTGAATTTGCTGATTAGTTTAGGTTTTGACTGAGTTTTTGATGCTAGCTTTGGTTGTTGAGTTGGGGTTAGATTGTGGTTAGTTTTGGGGTAACTGAGATGCCTATGCTGTGGTTGGGAGTCTAGACTAAATTTTTGGGTTTAGTTATGTTTAGGGTGAATTCTGATGGGTTTGGCTCGGGGAAAATGCTGGAAAAATGGTGGAAAGTTTGAGTTTGCAGGGTCTTGTCGCAATGCTGTTCTTGGGTCGTCGCGGCCAGCATGAAATCAGAGGCCTAGGGGTTCGTTGAATCACCTTAGTGCTGAGGCGCTGGGTAGGTCGCGCCGCAGCACGTGTCCAGGAAAAGGACTTGGGAGGCTCTCTAACTTGTAGAGGGTCGCAATGCCTCTGAGGAGCACCGCGACTCAAATAGAGATTTTTGGCCAATTATGGCTTTTATGCTCAGGAACTCAAACCTAAAGGCTCAGGAAGGGTTCTACTACCCGGTTTAGAAGAATTCGAGGTCTTGAAGGCTAGAAATTTACCTTGAAGCTCTTAAATAGTATAAATAATTGATGGTTATCCATTATTGCGTTGTGACTAGGTTATGCCGCTAGGGCTCAAGAATAGGGATCATGCTCAGGATTGCCATACCTTATTCGCTCGGGACTCGAGGTAAGAAAACTGCACCTTGGTTGTGGACGGGGCTTGGACCCCTGTAAATGGATATGACTATGGATATAAATGTGATTATTCGTTTAGGCATGCTTGTATATGATGCATTTGACTGTGTACAGTACGATCTATACATTTGATTATATATAATCTGAAAGTCCGACCTAAGGGAGCTGGGGTCGACATTAAGCGTGTGGAACACAGCTCGACCTAAGCGAGCTGGGGTCGACCATAAGACTAAAGGACTCGACCTAAGGGCGCCGAGCCTGAACGTCACTTAAGTAAACAGAAGTGTCGATTGCACTTGTCTAATTGTATTGATTGTTAAGATTTGATTATGTGTTTGTTGAGTAGATTTCTACTGCTAACCCTATTGTGCATATACTGTTGCTCATTTGAATATGTTGATTTAAGGTTTCTTGCTGAGCTTTGGCTCACGGGTGCTATGTGGTGCAGGTAAGGGAAATGGAAAGCTGGACCAGCCATGAGTTGGAGAGCTTTAAGGGAGGCATGTACATTTGCAGCTGCTCGACCACCATGGTTGAGGGATCAACAGGGACTAGAGCCAAAAACTTAATTTTTTTCTCTTAGATCAATCTATATTGTAATTTATTTTGAATTTGTAAATGCCTTGTAAACAATTATTTTTGGGATCCCATGTACAAACTTAAACTTTTAATGAAAAAAACTATTTCTAGGATCAAAATTTTTAAACCTTAATCCACTAATTGTCCTTAGTTACACGTTTATATCCAAATGACTTGATTAGAAAGTCCAACATTATTTAAAATACACAATGTAATGGTCTTGGTTATCCAGGGCGTTACAACTTGGTATCAAAGCGGTCTAGGTTTAAAGGTTCTTGAAGACTGGCTGGGCATGTACACTCTCCGCTAAAGACAAGCTCGACTCAGGGTTCGGTAACTATATATGTGATTATGTTTTAACTGCTCAAATGAAATATAAATGCCTTATCTGTCTGTTTAATGGAATGTGTGTATAGCCTACGATAACACTTTTGTTGGTATAGACATGTGTGATGGTATAGCCTCCAATAACACTTTTGTTGTGTTATTTTAATAGTTAGATAAGTA
Organism: Humulus lupulus; assembly: GCF_963169125.1. Taxonomy (NCBI): domain Eukaryota; kingdom Viridiplantae; phylum Streptophyta; class Magnoliopsida; order Rosales; family Cannabaceae; genus Humulus; species Humulus lupulus. The sequence continues at coordinate 64,528,530 of NC_084797.1, read as the reverse complement.
TTTCATTATGCTATTTATAAATAGATTATATAACAATTTTTTGTACTTATAAAGTAGTGTTATGATACACTTTATAATAACACACTTTCTGCATTATAGAAAATAGTTTGCATAACATAGTTTTATGCTTATAAACCAGTGATATTGTAAAAGATACAATGAATTATTATTATTATATAAATCTGTACATTATAATTATTTTTTATTGCTTTAATTCAAACCCGCTTCATTTAATATACTTAAGACACCCTTAACATTGTACAAATATATTTTTGAGTACCAATTATATGGTTCATAAAACATATAACCAAATAATTGTGTTAAAATACATTCAAGATTATCTAAAAAACAATCCAAAAGTCTTAAGATATTCAACACTGCCTAATTAACATAAACAAAATATTTTCACAATAGTCAACAAAATAGTCTTAAACAATTGCATATTCAAAAGTAAAGGTAGGAATTCATAATCTTCCAAATGTCAGCACACCAAAGCCTTCCAAATCAGATTTTCTTTTGCACTTCACTTGTTGAATCTGGTAAATAAAACATAAAAGAAAAACTAATGAGGTCATGAAATATCATATCATTCATCTAAAATAGTCAATAATATCATGACGCATAACCAAATTTACAATAATTGAGTTTGAATAATAAACAAGTTATTATATTACACACATTACTACAACTATCTATACTCAAGTGACCTTAGAACTTTAATTAAATGGTGCATAATATTAGTTCAAGAGACCATGGACGCAGGCACTAACACTTCCAAAAAAACATCAAAGCATAGTCTACTCTATCAGCACCACTAAACAAGCCAAATAGTGAAACAGTGCTGCTGCCGCTGCTAGTTTTATTTCTTTCTCTTAGAGCCATATTAATAAAGATTCTTTAGAAACTGAACTAAAGATTTATTTATATATATATATAAACTGAAACTCTAAGCGTAGAAGACTTACCATCCAAAGATCTGAAGCCTAAGCTGTTCGGGGACTGATGAGGAGAAGCCGAGAGGTGTGAGTGCGTGATTATGTGTCTCAGGAAAATAACTTCAGTGAGCTGTCTATGGAGTGGCGAGGAGAAACATCAATTTCATAACAGAGGGACAATAAGGCTCTGGGGTGCTGAAGAGGGAAAGGGGAAAATCATAAATAAGGTGTCACTAGAAATCCCAGCTTGTGAGATATATATTACAAGTGATGCATAAAATGTTGATCACTCTCTCTAAGATAACTAATAAAACTAGACAATCATATATATGTACGTAGATTTAAGTAAACAACAGCATTGACAAGGTTTAAAAGCACATAATTTTATCATTATTAGTACAATAATTATTATTTTAAACAATTTAAATGATGGATTTTCCCGCAGAAATAAAAGTCTAATATTTTATAGGGCATTCATTAATTGATCATGCAACATATCAAAATACAAGTTGGCATCGGACACAGATCCTTCTATAAGCACATAAACAGAAATGAGAGCTCAGGCATTGTAACGCCCTACTTCCTTAGAGCCGTTACTAAGTGAGTTTAAAATCGTGCTTTCAACTCGCTAATCGAGGTTTATGTCAAACAGTAATTAAGCCATAAGCAAAGGAAAGACTTGAGAAATAGTAATTTCCATAGAAAATTATAAAAGTTTTACACTTGGGATCCCAAAATACAATTTAGAAATATTTACAACATATAAATTGAACCAAGTCGACTAGACGACAAAATCTAGGTTTATTTACAAGCATCTCCCGAAATCCTCTGATTGTGGCAGCGAGGCTGGCCAAACATGTACACTCCGCCTCACGCCTGCTGTACTCATGGTTGGTTGATCTTCTCTATACCCTTACCTGCACCACAGAGCATCTGTAAGCCGAAGCCCAGCAAGAAAACCCACAAACAAATAACATATGCAACACGTATATCAAGCATATAAACAGGCCACCAATGGCTAAACACATACGGCCTAGCCGTCCCAGGCATTTACCAAGCCCTGGGTTCGCGGACCACGTCGTGAGGATATCCCAGGTATCCTTCTAGGGACTCACCCTGGCAACTCGCACTCCACATGCTCAATGCTGCTCCCGGTCCCTTGCCGTTCTCGGCCTTGCACTCAACCTGCCCAATGCCGTTCCCGGCCCTTCGCCGTTCTCGGTCTACACTGTTCCCGGCTCAAGCCGACCATTCACATCATAATATACATAGCATAACAAGCAAGTATAGAATTCTACCATATTCAGTTAAAGGGTTACGCCCCGCAGTTATAACATATATGGGCTTAGCCCTGCATACCAATTCTTTTCAAACACATTGGGCTCAGCCCTGAACACAAGCTCTATGGGAACAAGGGTTTTCTTACCTGATTTCCGAGCTTTCTGAGCACCGATGCCCCGAGCATAGTCCTCTAACGTGAGCCTCGCCGAAACCCTAGTCACAACACATTAACAATGTCCATCCATCAAATTCTAATCCAATAAATAACTTCGAGCCATAACCCTAACCTCCAGGACTTTGAATTCTATCAATCCGGGTGATAAAATCCATCCCAAGCCTTACCCATTGAGTTCCCAAGTCTAAATACCCTTAAAAACTCAAATTGGCACTAAGGGCCGCGGTCCCACCCACAAGAGCCGCGACTAGGCTCGAAACAGAGGCTAGCACCACACTGACCCCCACACAGGCCGCGGCGCACCCACCAAGCGCCGCGGTGCGCATGAGCTTCTCGGCCTCCCATGGCCGCGCGCGCACACGGGCCGCGGTGCACCCCTCCTAGGGCCGCGGCTCTCACCTCCAAACCCAGAATTTTCCATCTTCTTCCCTACCTTTTCCTCAAGCTAACTCATTCAAAGCCTACTTAACAAACCCAGATAAATAACACATGTATACCAGCTCAATATCAACACTAAAGCCCATCAGAAATCTGCTCCAAAATCCTACTAGAATACCCAAAAATAGATTAAGCTTGACTAACATGCATGCTCTAGCAAACCACCAACAATTCTCAACATAATCCCAATAATTAGAGCTTACCTTGCTGAACTCAATCCCTGGGTTGATCCTCAATCCTTAAGCTTCAAGCTCCTAAGATATCACAGCTGAATTCCCTTTAGTTCCTAACCAATTCCTTTGAGTTTCCCTTTGAGTTTTGTCTTAGAGAGTGAAAGAGAAAGAGAAGTAAGAGCTATCTTCAGTTGGGAGGAAGTATGAGTCAGTTTCTAAAGCTTCTAAACAATTCCCCCTTTTTGTTTTATTCACTTAAGTCTACGTGGTTACCTCAAGGCTCGGGGTACCAAAACGTCCCCGAGGGAAAAATGGTAAATTTCCCAAATATTCCCGCCTAGACATTCTATCCTCAAATATATCTCCAAATATTTATTTTCATGTCCCGATAATCCCATAACACACCTAGTACCCAAATTACCCCTCGACTCACCCCGAGTCTGAATCTCAACCCCGTTGTGACTCTCTGGCTAAGCGCTCCCCAGGACTGTCTCGGATCGTGCTGCACAGACATATCACATATATATAACATTTATCACATTTATACCCCTAATATTCAGATGGGGTCCACATGCTTATCTAACTTAGCTAGACATGCATCATAATCATATATACACATAATTCCACATATTAGCATATTAAATCATTTATTGCCCTCCAGGCACACTAATCAGGGCCCTAAGCCCGATTAGCAAATTCAGGTCATTACAACTATCCCCTCCTTACAGAAATTTTGTCCTCAAAATTACCTGAACAACTTGGGGTACCGCTCCCTCATCTCTGACTCAAGTTCCCATGTCGCCTCCTCAACCTTGCTCTTTTTCCACAGCACTTTCACCAAGGCGATGGTCTTGTTCCTCAAGACCTTATCTTTTTGGTCAAGAATCTGAACTGGCTTCTCCTCATAGGATAAATCCTGATCAAGCTCCAAATTCTCAAAACTTAAAACATGCGTTGAATCTGACATATACTTCCGGAGCATAGATACATGGAACACATCATGAACCCTTGATAAAGCTGGAGGCATCGCTAATCTATAAGCTACCTCTCCAACCCGTTCCAGAATCTCGAAGGGGCCAACAAACCTAGGGCTTAACTTGCCCCGAACACCAAACCGTTTCACACCCCTCATGGGTGAAACCCTAAGGAACACATGATCACCCACCTGAAACTCCACGCTCCTACGTTTCAGGTCTGAATAACTTTTCTGTCGACTCTGGGAGGCGAGCATACGCGCTCTAATCTTCTCAGCTGCCTCATTGGTCCTCCAAACCATCTCTGGACCCAAATACCTTCTCTCACCTGTCTCATCCCAATGAATAGGCGATCTACACTTTCTTCCATAAAGCATCTCGTACGGAGCCACACCAATGGTCGCTTGATAACTATTGTTGTACAAGAACTCGATTAAAGGAAGATACTTACTCCACGATCCCCCAAAGTCAAGCACACAGGCTCGAAGCAGATCCTCCAATATCTGAATCGTCCTCTCAGACTGCCCATCCGTCTGAGGATGAGAAGCGGTACTAAACCGTAACTACGTGCCTATAGCCTTCTGCAGACTCTCCCAAAACTTGGAAGTGAAGGTGGGGTCTCTGTTTGACACTATCGACCTCGGAGCCCCATGAAGTCGAACAATATCCTTCACATACAACTCAGCGTACTGCTCCATAGTATAAGTTTTCCTAACAGGCAAAAAGTGGGCAGACTTGGTATACCTATCCACAATCACCCACACTGAGTCATGCTGGCCCACCGTTCTCGGTAAACCAACTACAAAATCCATAGTAATATCTTCCCACTTCCACTCTGGAATCCCCAAAGGCTGCAACAACCCCGCTGGCCTCTGGTGCTCAGCCTTAACCTGCTGACAAGTTAAGCACTTAGCCACATAATCCACCACATCCCTCTTCATGCCTGACCACCAATATAGAACTCTCAAGTCCTGGTACATCTTCGTCGAACCCGGGTGCAAAGAATAGGGAGTGGTATGTGATTCATCTAAGATATCTCGCCGGATATTAGAATCCATTGGAACACAGATCTGACCCTTGTACTTTAATAACCCCATCTCTGAAATGGAAAAGTCCTTTGTCGCTCCGAATAAGGCACTCTCTCTATGACCCCGCAACTGAGGATCTTTCCCCTGTGCTTCCTTGATCCTCTCAAGGAGTGTAGACTGAAGAGTGATGTTGGCCAACTGACCAACCACCAACTCTATACCAGCTCTGGTCATCTCCTCAGCTAACTTATCAGATATTTGCCTCAAGCTAAACAACTGTCCTGGGCCCTTTCGACTCAATGCATCAACCACAACATTAGCCTTCCCAGGATGGTAAAGGATATCACAATCATAATCCTTAACCAACTCCAGCCACCGCCTATGGCGCATATTCAGGTCCTTCTAAGTAAAGAAATACTTTAGGCTCTTATGGTCAGTGTATATCTCGCACTTCTCACCATACAAATAATGCCTCCAAATCTTAAGTGCAAATACCACCGCTGCCAACTCCAAGTCATGCGTAGGATATCTCTGCTCATATTCCTTCAATTATCTCGATGCATAGGCTATCACCTTGCCATCTTGCATCAACACGTACCCCAAACCCTGCCTGGATGCATCACAGTAGACCACAAACTTTTCATTCTCTGTCGGCAAGCTTAACACTGGCGCAGTAATCAGTCGCCGCTTCAGTTCCTTAAAACTGTTATCACATCTATCCGTCCAAACATACCTTGTCTTCTTCTTTGTCAGTTCTATTAATGGCGTAGCTATTCTGGAGAACCCCTCAACAAACCGCCGATAATACCCTGCTAGTCCCAAGAAGCTTCTCACTTCAGGAACATTGCTCGGTCTAGGCCAATCTCTGACCGCCTCAATCTTACTTGGGTCAACCAGAATCCTCTCCTTACTGACAAAATGGCCTAGAAATGTAACTTGTGGCAACCAGAACTCACACTTACTGAACTTAGCATATAACTTATGCTCCCTCAACCGCTGTAGAACCAATCGCAGATGCTGCTCGTGCTCCATCTCTGACTGAGAGTACACTAAAATGTCGTTGATGAATACAATCACAAATTTGTCCAGATAATCCTTGAAGACCCTATTCATCATGTCCATGAAAGCTGCTGGGGCATTGGTTAATCTAAAGGACATAACTAGGAATTCATAATGTCCATACCTCATTCGAAAAGCGGTCTTTGGTATGTCCTCCTCTTTAATCCTTAGCTGATGGTAACCTGATCGGAGATCTATCTTGGAAAACACTGTTCTTCCCTGTAGCTGATCAAACAAATCATCGATCCTAGGCAGTGGATACTTGTTCTTAATGGTTAACTTGTTCAGCTCTCTGTAATCAATACACATCCTAAGGGACCCATCCTTCTTCTTAACGAACAACACTGGTGCACCCCATGGCGAAAAACTCGGTCTGATGAACCCCAAATCAAGTAACTCCTGCAACTGAATCTTCAACTCCTTTTGGAGCCATTCTATAAGGTGTCCTAGATACTGGCTCCGCTCCTGGTACCAACTATATAACAAAGTCAATCTCCCTCTGAGGTGGCAACCCTGGCAAATCCGCTGGAAACAAATCCGAAAACTCACACACCAACCTTGTCTCACCCGGTCCAACCGACACCACCCTAGAAGTATCCACAACGCTTGCCAGGAATCCTATGCAACCTTCCTGCATCAGGTCCCTAGCCCTTAGGGTTGAAATCATTGGCACACACGGTCTACTAACTGACACCACAAACACAAAGGGTACCTTCCCTTCTGGTTCAAAAGTCACCATTCTGCGCCTGCAGTCAATCGTTGCCCCATACTTGGATAGCTAATCCATTCCCAAAATCATGTCAAAGTCATCCATTTCTAACTCAATCAAATCAATAGACAACTCCCTACCATCTACCTCTACTGGAAATGCCCTAATCCATTTCCTAGAGACTACCAGTTCTCCTGTTGGCAACAAGGTCTGAAATCCCCTAGCATACACACCACTAGGTCTACAAAGCTGATCTATCACCCTAGCAGATAAAAATGAGTGGGTAGCCCCTGAATCAAACAATGCAGTATACAAAGAACCAGCACTAGAGATCTGACCTGTCACAACTGAGGGGCTAGCCTCCGCCTCAGTCTGTGTCAAAGTGAATACCCTGGCAGGGGCAAGGCTGCCACTCTATTTCCGCTCCTCCTTCTTAACTTGAGGGAAATCCCTCTTCAGATGGCTGGCACTCCCACAAACAAAGCAGGCCCTGATCCTGTACTCACCCTGGTGTCGGCGCCTGCACCGTGGACACATAGGAAAACTCCTCCAATTATCACTGCCACCCTGACGGCCAATAGAAACACCCCGCACTCTCCTATCAGAACTAGGAGGAGTAAATGAATTTGGAACCCTTCTTTTCTGCTCACTGGGGCCACTGCCCCGTCTAGACCCAACAAAAGGAGGCACTGTCCTTCTGGCATTGCGCCTTGCAGCGCTGTCCTTCCATATCTGATCCTCAGCCCTCTCTGCAGTTAGGGCCTTATCCACCACTTGGGCATAAGTAATAGTCTCTAGAATCAACGTAATATTCACATCACAGGCGATCATCACATTCAACCCCCGTATAAATATATCTCTCCTGGCCACATCCATCGGAACTAAGTCTGGCGCAAACTTCGCCAGTCTGTCGAATCTCAAGGCGTACTCAGTAACTGATAACCTGTTCTGAGTTAGGTTGATAAACTCATCAACCTTCGCAGCTCGAACTGCTATACTGTAGTATTTCTCATTAAAGATACTCTTAAATTCCTCCCATGTCATGACTGCAACATTCCTCCGCTGACTCACCACATCCCACCAGATGTGGGCATCCTCCCTAAGCATATAGCTCGTACAAGCAACCCTTTCACTTCCTTCGACCCTCATAAAGTCTAAGATCAAGGAAATCATGTTCATCCACTGCTCTGCCCGCAGTGGGTCCGATCCACCCTCAAAGGTAGGAGGTTGTTGCTTCCTGAACCTCTCATACAAAGGTTCCCACTTATTCTCCAAAGCAGACTGAACTGGCACCGGCGCTGCAACCTGCTGCACTGGCAGCCCAGTAACCTGAGGCGGGGCCTGTTGCCTTATCTGTCGCAACTCTTCCTCTGTTCGCTGCAGTCTCACTTCCATCTCAGCAAACATTTCTTGCCAGTTCTGTGGGGCAGGTGGAGGGTCCTAACCCTGGTTGTCATCCTTGGCCCTACTGCCGCGGAGTCTAGCTGATTGTCGAGGCATCTCAACAAATATGCCTGCAACCAACGATGCCGCTCATTAGGCATGATAACAACATCCAAAAACACCTCCCAGGCACATCAGTACTCCACACATAATAACTCATATAGCATATAACACACAACGGGCCATGCCCTAACGTCATGCATATGTTATTTCATTCATCATGCTCTATACAAAATAAGCAGGCAAACAGGGTATGCAACCACATTTTCAGACATATCAGCCAATCTTACCAACAAACCCTAAGTTAAGCCTGTCACTGACTGTGTGTGTACATGTTCGGTCAATCACCAGAACCAATAACCTTGGCTAGCTCTGATACCAAGTTGTAACGCCTTACTTAGAGCCGTCACTAAGTGAGTTTAAAATCGTACTTTCAACTCGCTAATCGAGGTTTTATGTCAAACAATGTAATTAAGCCATAAGTAAAGGAAATACTTGAGAAATAGTAATTTCCATAGAAAATTATAAAAGTTTTCCACTTGGGATCCCAAAATACAGTTTAGAAATATTTACAACATATAAACTGAACCAAGTCGACTAGACGAAAAAATCTAGGTTTATTTACAAGCATCTCCCAAAATCCTCTGGCTGTGGCAGCCAGGTTGGCCAAACATGTACACGCCGCCTCACGCCTGCTGTACTCATGGTTGGTTGATCTTCTCTTTACCCTTACCTGCACCACAGAGCATCTGTGAGTCGAAGCCCAGCAAGAAAACCCACGAACAAATAACATATGCAACACGTATATCAAGCATATAAATAGGCCACCAAAGGCTAAACACATACGGCCTAGCCGTCCCAGGCGTTTACCAAGCCCTGGGTTCACGGACCACGTCGTGAGGGTATCCCAGGTATCCTTCTAGAGACTCGCCCTGGCAACTCGCACTCCACATGCTCAACGCTGCTCCCGGCCCCTTGCCGTTCTCGGCCTTGCACTCAACGTGCCCAATGCCGTTCCCGGCCCTTCGCCGTTCTTGGTCTACACTGTTCCCGGCTCAAGCCGACCATTCACATCATAATATACATAGCATAACAAGCAAGTATAGAATTCTAGCATATTCAGTTAAAGGGCTACGCCCCGCAGTTCTAACATATATGGGCTTAGCCCTGCATACCAATTCTTTTCAAACACATTGGGCTCAGCCCTGAACACAAGCTCTATGGGAACAAGGGTTTTCTTACCTGATTTCCGAGCTTTCTGAGCACCGATGCCCTGAGCATAATCCTCTAACGTGAGCCTCACCGAAACCCTAGTCACAACACATTAACAATGTCCATCCATCAAATTCTAATCCAATAAATAACTTCGAGCCATAACCCTAACCTTCAGGACCTTGAATTCTATCAATCCGGGTGATAAAATCCATCCCGAGCCTTACCCATTGAGTTCCCAAGTCTAAATACCCTTAAAAACTCAAATTGGCACTAAAGGCCGCGGTCCCACCCACAAGAGCCGCGGCTAGGCTCGAAACAGAGGCTAGCACCACACTGACCCCCACACGGGCCGCGGCGCGCCCACCAAGCGCCGCGGTGCGCATGAGCTTCTCGGCCTCCCATGGCTGCGCGCGCACACGGGCCGCGGCGCACCCCTCCTAGGGCCACGGCTCTCACCTCCAAACCTAGAATTTTCCATCTTCTTCCCTACCTTTTCCTCAAGCTAACTCATTCAAAGCCTACTTAACAAACCCAGATAAATAACACATGTATACCAACTCAATATCAACACTAAAACCCATCAGAAATCTGCTCCAAAATCCTACTAGAATACCCAAAAATAGATTAAGCTTGACTAACATGCATGCTCTAGCAAACCACCAACAATTCTCAACATAATCCCAATAATTAGAGCTTACCTTGCTGAACTCAATCCCTGGGTTGATCCTCAATCCTTAAGCTTCAAGCTCCTAAGATATCACAGCTGAATTCCCTTTAGTTCCTAACCAATTCCTTTGAGTTTCCCTTTGAGTTTTGTCTTAGAGAGTGAAAGAGAAAGAGAAGTAAGAGCTATCTTCAGTTGGGAGGAAGTATGAGTCAGTTTCTAAAGCTTCTAAACAATTCCCCCTTTTTGTTTTATTCACTTAAGTCTACGTGGTTACCTCAAGGCTCGGGGTACCAAAACGTCCCCGAGGGAAAAATGGTAAATTTCCCAAATATTCCCGCCTAGACATTCTATCCTCAAATATATCTCCAAATATTTATTTTCATGTCCCGATAATCCCATAACACCTAGTACCCAAATTACCCCTCGACTCACCCCGAGTCCGAATCTCATCCTCGTTGTGACTCTCTAGCTTAGTGCTTCCCAGGACTGTCTCGGATCGTGCTGCACAGACATATCACATATATATAACATTTATCACATTTATACCCCTAATATACAAATGGGGTCCACATGATTATCTAACTTTGCTAGACATGCATCATAATCATATATACACACAATTCCACATATTAGCATATTAAATCATTTATTGCCCTCCAGGCACACTAATTAGGGCCCTAAGCCCAATTAGCAAATTCGGGTCGTTACAGGCATGCACTTTGAAGGAGCAAATGATAGCAATAAAGTACCTGCGGAATATTGTTAAACCACAGAACATGATCAGAAAGAGTGGAGCCTAGAAACACATCACCTCCAATAGCAATGCCTACAATGGTCCAACAATTCAAATTTTATTACATCCTCCATTTGCGAGCATAGATAACAACGTAGGGGAAGAAAAACTTTACCGAAAAGCAAGCACATATGTCTACCTTCATAGATTCCATCTGTTACACAAGCTATGGTATTGTACATCTCATTAGACATTCCACCCTGTAATGGAAAAGAGAGTTATTTTCCAGGACAATGTATACAAAACTTGTCACTTGCACTACATGGATTTCAAAACTTTCTTATAAGAGCATATCTATAGAGAAAATCATGTGTAAACTTTATGGAAAAATTTGAGATGCTTTTTCAAACAATTAGTTATCAGTTTGAAAATCAAAACATTGAGGTCAGCAAAATCATAATGAAACAAAAATGATAAAGAAGATTCAGAGTGTATACGCACAGATTTGGAGACAAAACCAAAAGATCCAGGTATGTATAGCTTGCACTGAATTATGTTGTCAATTGTTCTGGCTGTGTCACCAGTCTTAAAGGCTCCAGCTTGAATACCTCCAACAGTAGCTGGGCCAATAACAACCTGCAAAACCATAGATAGCTAATTAGTTCAGCTTCAACGTCTTCATAATCAGCTAATTGCAGATGGCATTGCAATAGTTCTCTCACCTTATTGTTAGACCGTGCATAAGCAATCAATTACTTAGCATTTGACTCGGGTACACCTTAAGCAATGATAGCCACAACTCGAATGGTTGACTGCTTCAGTGTAGACATTGAAGAGGCATCAACATTGAAAATGAGAAATAAATAATGCATGTTCATTAAAAAGTACTTGTGTAGGAGTTCAAAATACCAATTGTTAGTGAGCATAACAAGTACCCACCTTCTAAATGAAGCAAAGTTAATAAAGACATCAGCAGTAGGGAGTGCGACACAAGCTGCTTCAATGCTACAAAAGTAATCAATAGTCAATATGAAGGTAAGTCAATCTTAAACTCATAAAAAGAGAAGAAAAAAAGGCCAACTAATAGTATAGTCCAATTTAGATGTTGTTTACTAGCCCTAATGTTCCATCTTCGAAGTCCACAAGTAATGGTATTACAATCTTGTGCATGTAAAAGGATGAAAAACTTGTTTCGTCTATTTCTGTGTTTAGTAAATTATAAAGATATTTACAACAGACTCTAGTGAGTCTCCTAAAAATCAGTATACATTAAAAATAAAAATATATAGATGATGAACCCAAAACGGGTATGTTTTAAATATTTATACTCGCAAGCGCATGAATCGTATTTATAGAATAATGTTCGTGTAAGCATGAGGTCGAACCTAAAGGAGTTGTCTAAAATCGAAAAGAAAACTATTTTAAACCAAAATTAATAAATTCTAACCCAGTTCCAAAGATTGATGAGAATTTGTAACAATAAAAATAAAATAAAAGATAATAATAAAGAAATTAAAGACAATATATAAACATAAATTAATAATTGTAAACAAGATGGTAAAATAAGATTGTTAAGGATTAGTGTTGACCCTGATTTTGGTCAACTGACACGGAGTCAAAATGCTTGATGTGGATAGATATGTTGGAATAAATATAATGACAAAAATAGTAAAGCACACAAGAATTTATAGTGGTTCGGCCCCAGAAACTGGTAATAACCTACGTCCACTTGAGCTATTATTGATATAAGATCTCCAAGGAGTGATCAAAGAACTAGGGTTCTATGAGTTTCACCAACCTCTGAAGAATCAACAATATATCCTAATGTATTAGCTCTAACTCTCTCGTAAATCTACAATCTCTAGTAATCAAAAAGCAAAAGTCCCCTCCCTTGAGCATCCTTTTCTTATTTATAGGCTCAAGGAGGATTACAGGAATCTGTTACAGATATTATTTCCTAAATAATCGGATACTCAGGAAATCATGGGAGACAATCTCAGATATGATCATAACTGCACAAGATTTTCTCCAAATATAGTGAGTATATGACCAAGTTGGTCGTGCATAACGTTTAAGCGTTGTGCCATAGAAATCTTTCTGATCGATGGTCGAACAAGACTTCCGCCAGGTGTCAGCCACGTGTACTAAACGCCTGCCATGTAACCCATGCCTGTTTTTTGGATAACATTTTCCCCCAAAGTTTTTTTAGTGCGACCAGCAATAAAGAAACTTTAGGGAAACAACCGTTCATGTAACCCACGAAATCTATCAGAGTCTTCGTGCGTTTTTGAAAACCGTGACTTAATTATGTCTAATCAAGCCTTTTCGGTTTTCAAGAAACCAATTTGATGGCTTATACACTCCCCCACGCTTCGAAAAAGGGAAAGTCATGATTGCCACTTTTTGCTATATTTTAGCCATTATAAGTAACCTCCTCATCTCTCTTATAATCCTTTACTCACTATTTTCGGCCAAGAACTTTTCCAAGAGCTTTGCTCCGGAGCCCAGAATTTCAAAAAATCCAGACGTCCTGCCAAAGACCTTTCCGACTCAAAGCTTTTATTTTTCTGAACCTCCAACCTTTACCCAGGTAATCTCTTAGTCTTTTAAACTTTTCATGATGCCATGCATGTTGATACTGTGTTATGTGATTTCTTGCGTTCTTGAGCAGAAATTGGTGAGGATCTTGTATAAACTGTCTGATGCTTGATAAGAGAGTGTATTTCTGCTTTATATAAGTTAGGAGTTAGTTCGATAGTAAGGATCATAGATTTAGGGCGTAAAAATTCGATCTTTAAGCTAGTCGAAAAACTGGGTTTTTCCCGCCCTTTAGGAGTTGAAAAAGTTTCTTTTCAGAAAACGTTTTATTTCCTTTTTGATCCATTTTTCAAACTGCTAGCACCAAATTTAGTGTATGGATAGGATGCTCTTGGTCAATAGACACGAGCAATGTTATCCCAATCTCCCACATAAATCCCCAGGCTACGTGTCTTATCTCTTCCTTTGTCTGTTTGCAATTCATATGCAAGACCCTTGGGGAGGAGAAAGACCCATTGAAGACGACCTCCTAGCTCAGCTGTTTGAAGGTGAAGAACACCCTTCTACTTTGATACCAGAGATTCCTTTCTCTCGTCTTAGCCCAAATACCTCTCCAGCTCCAACCCAAAGGATGGCTCGTACCAAAACCAAAGCTCGAAAAAGAAAAATCCCTAACACCTCTTGCCAGCCTACTGCTGATGCCCCATCGACCAGTGGCCGAAGCGAAAATGCTCCTGACGCCGATGTGCAAAGGCATGCCCGTCCTTGACACACTGCTCAACCGGATGTCGAGTGGCATGTTGTTCCTGAGAGTAGAGTGACGATCAGGATGATCGCCAACTACTTAAATAAATATAAGCTGATAGGGGTGACCTTGGTCAAACCTTCCCTCGACCAAAGGGCCAACTCGCCAAGCGGGGCCTACAGCGCCTGGTCGCGGTTTCACATTGAGGCAGTTGCCACTTTGCCTCTTCACTCATTCTTTCAGGGGGTGGAAAATTATTTTGGAGTTTCCCCCTTTCAAATTACCCCAAATGGATATAGAATGCTTGCCGCACTCTATATCCTTTACAAATTTAAAAAATGGCCAGAGCCCACCCCCCACGAGGTCAACTTCCTTTTTGACCTTAAGTCCAACCCTAACCAAGAAGGCACGGGGTTTTTCCATCTTTGCCACCAAGAAACCGGGCACACCTTCCTGACTAACACTACCCACATCTCCAATGTGGGGAGGTATCACCAGGAATACTTCCTTACACCCGGCTTGGTTGCAGACAACTTGGCCTTCACCCGAGGAGGTAAAAATTCTCACGTCGCCAGCTTCTTCACTTGGTGTTTTTCTTCCACAATGTCCTGAATTTTCAATGTGTTTCTGGCCCATGGTTGTGTCCAATCCCAACTCCAGGGATGGAGTCAAGGGCGAAACTCTTAGCTAGCATGCCGAATGCTGATAAGAGTGTCAAAAATTTAGTTACAGAGGCTAACCTTAGGCTGGCCGACCTTTGGAATCTCCAACTAGCGACGAGTGAACCTTCGGCAGAAGATGCTCATGCCGAAGTGGAACCCGAGCAGCAGCCCCAAGCGTCTCCTCCGCGGAGGAGAACAAATGGGGTCACGATCAGGGAACCCGCTGTCCCCCACCGAACAGAGAGACCCTTGGCCCCTGTGGGCCAAGGAAAACAAAAGGCTGCCGAGCCTATTGAACTCTCTGATGACTCATTGGATGAAAATGGTATACAAATCTCGCTTTTAAACCATTTACCAATTCCCCCTCATCTATTTGATGGGGATGGCAACTTTAAGAATGCTCCCTCCTTAAATTCAGATTTCTTCCAGGCAGTAGGTAGTTCAGTAAATAATGTAACGACCAGTAGTTGTAGCGTGGGTACTCTACTTGTAATCCTTTTACTTTCATTTTTTTACCCTGCATGACCATTTAGTCTCACTGCTCGCGTTGCTTCCTTTTGTGCAAATATGGACTCTGAAGACATTTTTGAGCACTACCAGGCTGTCGCTGCCTCTTCTGTCCCAAAGAAGGATAGCAAGAGGGCTCGAGGGGAAAGCAGCAAGACTCCCTCGAAGAAGGCTTGAACAGACAATGCTCCAACCACCGACCCCTCAAAGGAGAACTCACCACCTCCGCCCTCCCCCGAGTAGCTGACTCCCACTCCTGCTGACCCCCAGCCTTCTTCTAAGGCTCCAAACAGGGAGGCATTGAACACCCCGCCCGAAGGCTCCCTGCCCAGCCTCGTGGTTGGCTCAGCCAGTGTAACGCCCTACCTCCTTAGAGCCGTTACCAAGTGAGTTTAAAAACACGTGCTTTCAACTTGCTAATCGAGTTTTTAAATCAAACAGTGTAATTAAGCCATAAACAGAGGAAAAATATAGAATTAACTCCATATCATTGAAGATCGTAAAAGTTTGACACCTGGGATCCCAAAACACAGATTAGAAATATTTACAACATAAAAACTGTACTAAGTCGGCTAAACGACAAAATTTAAGTTCATTTACAAGCATCTCCCAAAATCCTCTGGCTGTGGCAGCCAGGCTGGCCAAACATGTACACGCCACCTCACGCCTGTTGTACTCATGGTTGATTGATCTTCTCTTTACCCTTACCTGCACCACAGAGTATCTGTGCGCCGAAGCCCAGCAAGAAAACCCACGAACAGATAACATATGCAACACATATATCAAGCATATAAACAGGCCACCAAAGGCTAAACACATACGGCCTAGCCATTCCAGGTGTTTACCAGGCCTTGGGCTCGCGGACCATGTCGTGAGGATATCCCAGGTATCCTTCTAGGGACTCGCCCTGGAAACTCGCACTCCACGTGCTCAATGCTGTTCCCGGCCCCTTGCCATTCTCAGCCTTGCACTCAACATGCCCAATGCCGTTCCCGGCCCCTCGCCGTTCTCGGTCTACACTATTCCCAGCTCAAGCCGACCATTCACACCACAATATACATAGCATAGCAAGCAAGTATAGAATTCTAGCATATTCAGTTAAAGGGCTATGCCCTGCAGTTCTAACATATTGGGCTCGACCCTGTATATCAATTCTATTCAAATACATTGGGCTCAGCCCTGCACACAAGCTCTATGGGAACAAGGGTTTTCTTACCTGAGTTCCAAGCTTTCTGAGCATCGATGCCCCGAGCACAGTCCTCTAACGTGAGCCTCACCGAAACCCTAGTTACAACACATTAACAATGTCCATCCATCAAATTCTAATCCAATAAATAACTTCGAGCCATAACCCTAACCTCCGAGACCTTGAATTCTATCAATCCGGGTGATAAAATCCATCCCGAGCCTTACCCATTAAGTTCCCAAGCCTAAACACCCTTAAAAACTCAAATTGGTACTAAGGGCCGCGGCCCCACCCACAAGAGTCGCGACTAGCCTCGAAATAGAGGCTAGCACCACATTGACCCCCACACGGGCCGCGGCGCGCCCACCAAGCGCCGCAGCGCGCATGAGCTTCTCGGCCTCCCATGGCCGCGCGCGCACACGGGCCGCGGCGCACCCCTCTTAGGGCCGCGGCTCTCACCTCCAAACCCATAATTTTCCATCTTCTTCCCTACCGTTTCCTCAAGCTAACTCACTCAAAGCCTACTTAACAAACCCAGATAAATAACACATGTATACTAGCTCAATATCAACACTAAAACCCATCAGAAATCTGCTCTAAAATCCTACTAGAATACCCAAAAACAGATTAAGCTTGACTAACATGCAATCCACAAAACCAGTAGAAATTCAAGACCAAACCTTAATAGCTAGAACTTACCTCTTGCTGAATTAAGCTTCTGAACCAGTCCCCCCTAAGCTTCAATCTTCAAGCTTTAAGTTCCCTTAGATTTCCCCAGCTGAAATCCCTTAGCTTTAAGTTAATTTCCCTTAAGTTTCCCTTGTGTTTATCTTAGAGAGTGAATGAGAAAGGAAGAGATAAAACTATCCTTAGCTGAAAGAAGAGAGAGTAAGTCGGTTTCCCTAGAGTTTCTAAGTAATTCCCCTTTTTGTTTTATTTGACTTAAATCTAAAGGGTTACCTCAAGGCTCGGGGTACCAAAACGTCCCCGAGGGCAAAATGGTAAATTTCCCAAATATTCCCGCCTAGACATTCTATCCTCAAATATATCTCCAAATATCTATTTTCATGTCCCGATAATCCCATAACACACCTAGTACCCAAATTACCCCTCGACTCACCCTGAGTCCGAATCTCAACCCTGTTGTGACTCTCTGGCTAAGCGCTCCCCAGGGCTGTCTCGGATTGTGCTGCATAGACATATCACATATATATAACATTTATCACATTTATACCCCTAATATCCAGATGTGGTCCACATGCGTATTTAACTTAACTAAACATGCATCACAATCATATATACACATAAATCCACATATAAGCATATTAAACCACTTATTGCCCTCTAAGCACACTAATCAGGGCCCTAAGCCTGATTAGCAAATTCGGGTCGTTACAGCCAGGGAGAGGATATACAAGATCTCCAAGCACAAACGCAGCCAGGCAGCCATTACTGAAACTGTCTCCATGGAGGCTGATCAAGTTGTCAATAGAGGGCTGAACGAGATAGTCAGCGTAAGTTAACTCCTTCTGCCCTAGCATTTATTTTTGATTCCTCGTCCTTACTTTATCTTATTCTCTGTCTTCAGGGGCTGCTGACTTTAACTGCAAGTTGGCACCGTATTGGGGCATTGGTTTCTCGGGGAAAGAACTTTGACTCCAGGCTTGCTGAGAGTAAGCAAGCACTCGAGGCCGCCAACAACGAGCAGCTCGAGGAGAATAAGGAGCTATCCAAACAGAAAGAACAATTGTGCGAGGACAAAGCTAATCTGACCCAGGAGCTGCTGGCAACTCGGGAGACCTTGAGGAAAGCCAACGAATCCAAGAAAAAGTTCAAGGAAAGCGCCAAGTTCAACCATCAAGAATGTGTTCAGCTTGAGCTTGATCTAATCGCCAGCAGGCAGGAGACGGAGAAGCATGGAAAACGAGTGCGGGAGCTCGAGGAGGCCGGGGTCAGTGATTTGAAGAAGTACAAGGAAGCTACTCACCTCCGCTTCTACGAATTCTGGAAGCATAACCGGGATGCTAACTTCAACTACCTGTCCGAAAGTTTGAAGAGGACTTTGATGGCGCAGTGCGCCATCCGGCTGGAAGAAGAAGAAAAGGCCAAAGTGCCTGCCTCTCCAGAGATCTCCCTAGCAGGGGGGATTGATGGTGCGGATGCTGAAGCTGGTCCTTCGGCCGACCAAGGCACTCCTCACAACCCTCCAGCTCCTTAAGAATTTTCTTTTCTTTTTTATTTTATTTACACGGTCCACGGGCCGTACTGTAAAGACAATTTGTTTTTGTTGCTACAAGGGCAGTTACTTTTTCTTTTATTTGAACAGTTACATCCGAGCAGTATTGCTCGCGGTTTAAAAGAAATCCTTTTGATATTATAATATTTTCTCTTTACTATAATATCTGTTCGCATGACTGAACCTAGCATAGTACTTTGGCTTGATTTGACAAAATATGAATTTTGAAAAATACTCTAAGTACCGTAGCATGCTTTCACTTATTTTGTTCATGCGTTTACATACCTCTTGGTATGCTTTGCTATCGGTGTACCTTATATGCCCCCCAAGTGACTGAGGAGCTTTAGGTCCTTGGTCACTTGCCCTGACCACGACCTGTACGAACAAAACTCCTCGGTAGGAAGTGCAACACTTATAATACAGCAAAACAACACACGTAATGAACAAATACTTGTAAAAATAAATTTACAAAGGTTGGCAAGAATGACTGGCTGTGCATAGTCCCTTATAATTCTCGTATTAAAATGGACTAAACATGTCTTTATGAGTGATCTTAAAAAGATCTTACACTTATAAGCGATTAGCCATATAACATGGCTAACCCTTTTTTCAAAACTTGTAAAAAGTAAAAATTAATACAAGCCAGTCCTTTAAAAAGGAATGTTTACTGATAGTACTTGTGCAGGTGTTCTCCATTCCAATAGTGTGGAACGAGATATCCATTTAAGCATGCAAGTTTGTAGGTGCCTGGATGAAGGACTTCATAAATCTGGTAAGGTCCTTCCCAGTTTGGTCCGAGTACTCCAGCAGTTGGGTCGCGGGTGTTAAAGAAAACTCGTCAAAGTACTAGGTCTCCGATGCTGAACTTTCTTTCTTTCACTTTGGAGTTAAAATACCGGGCGACTTTTTGTTAGTACGCAGCTACTCGGAGTTGGGCTCTTTCCCGTTTCTCTTCAAGCGAGTCTAGGGACTCCATCATAAGTTGGCTATTCTGGTCCTGATCGTATGTGATTCTTCGATGTGAGGGCGGATCTAACTCAACGGGCAACATAGCCTCGTACCCGTATGCTAAAGAAAACGGGGTATGACCTGTCACTGTTCGATGAGAAGTTATATACGACCAGAGTACTTCGGGCAGTTGTTCTGGCCACGCTCCTTTAGCATCTTCGGGCCTTTTCTTCAGGGTATCTTTAAGTGTTTTATTCACTGCTTCGACTTGTCCATTTGCTTGTGGATGTGCAACTGAAGAAAAGCTTTTGACGATTCCATGCCTTTCGCAGAAGTCTGTGAATAAGTCATTGTCAAACTGGGTGCCGTTGTCTGAGACAATTTTCCGAGGCAAACCATATCAGCAAACAATGTTTTTGATGACAAAGTCAAGAACTTTCTTGGTCGTTATGGTAGCGAGCGGCCTAGCTTCGAGCCATTTGGTGAAGTAGTCGACTGCTACGACTGTGTATTTTACTCCACCCTTTCTCGTTGGCAAGGATCCAATCAAATTGATACCCCATACTGCGAAGGGCCACAGACTCTACATTTGCTTCAACTTGTTGGGAGCTACGCGTAGGATCTTGGAAAATCTCTGACACTTATCGCATTTTTGCACAAACTCCATTGAGTCTTCGTTCATAGTCGGCCAAAAATAACCCTGCCTCAGAATCTTTTTCGACAAGCTCTGCCCCCAGCGTGGTCCCCATAGAAGCCTTCATGTACTTCCCTCATTAGTTCTTCAGCCTTTTATGGTGTAATACATCTGAGCAGTGGCATGGAGTATCCTCTTCGGTAAAGAACACCATTGACCAGTATATACCTAGCAGCCTGTCTCTGAAGAGTTATGGCTTTGTTTCTATCTACTGGTAGTACACCATTCGTGAGGTACTCCAAATACGGCGCCATCCATGTGTCTTCCATCCGGATTTCCATATTGGTTTCGTTTGCTCGTATGCTCGGCTCGCATAATCTTTCTACTGGCACTATATTTAAAGTGTCAGCATCTTTTGCACTTGCGAGTTTGGCTAAAGCATCTGTATTTGAATTCTGATCTCGGGGAATTTGTTGGAGGGTACACTTCTCAAATTGTGCCAACAAATATTTAGTTTTGTTTAAGTAGGCCACCATTTTGAGGCCCCGTGCTTGATACTCCCCTAGGATCTGATTCACTACCAGCTATGAATCACTGTAAATATCAGGCACTTTTATACTCATGTCTTTGGCCAACCTTAGCCCTGCGAGGAGTGCTTCATATTCGGCCTCATTGTTTGATGCGGTGAAATCGAACCTAATAGCGCAGTGAAATCGATGCCCTTCTAGCGTTATCAATATCACTTCTGCTCTTGCGTGAGATTCGTTGGACGATCCGTCCATGAATAACTTCCACGAAGGAACTTCTACTTGGGGCTCAGACGCACTAGGTTTTTCGCACTGCTCATCGTCTGGGAGCTCAGTGAATTCAGCGATAAGGTCAGCCAAGACTTGTCCTTTTACTGCTGCTCGCGGTGAATATGTGATATCAAACTGCCCGAGTTTGACTGCCCATTTTAATAAGCGCCCAGCTGCCTCTGGCTTTTGCAGAACTTGCCGAAGGGGCTGGTCAGTTAAGACTGTGATGGGATGGGCTTGGAAGTAAGGACGTAACTTCCTAGAGGCCAAGATTAAGCAATAGGCTAATCTTTTGATGGAAGGATACCTCAATTCGGCCCCGATTAACCTCTTGCTTACATAGTAAACCGCCTTTTGTATGCCTTCTTCTTCTCGTACTAGTATTGCACTAGCAGCAAATTCGGTGATCGCCAGGTAAATGAACAAAGTTTCTCCGTCTATGGGTTTTGATAAAATAGGAGGCTGCGCCATGTGGGCCTTTAAGGCTTGGAAAGCCTGTTCGCAGTTTCCGGTCCATTCGAACTTCTTGTTGCCTCTAAGTAGATTAAAGAAAGGGACACATTTATCTGTCGACTTGGAAATGAATCTACTTAGTGCGGCAATTCTTCCAGTTAAACTTTGCACATCCTTAATTTTCATCGGCAATTTCATGTCGATCAGGGCTTTGATCTTATCGGGGTTGGCCTCGATTCCTCTTGAATTAACAATGAACCCCAAAAATTTCCCTGATCCTACTCCGAAAGAACATTTGAGAGGATTTAACTTCATCTGATATTTGTTCAGAATGTTGAAACACTCTTGCAAATCCTTTACATGTCCTTCTGCCTTTTTTGACTTTACCAGCATGTCGTCCACGTATACCTCCATGTTTATTCTGATCAACTCCTTAAACATGTGGTTAACCAATCGCTGGTAAGTCGCACCAACGTTTTTCAGTCCGAAGGGCATTACTCTATAACAGTATAACCCTGTATTGGTCTGAAAGCTAGTGTGATCCTCGTCAGGGGGATGCATACTGATCTGATTGTATCCTGAGTATGCATCCATGAAGGAGAGGATCTCATGTCCTGCAGTTGCATCGACCAGCTGGTCGATCCTTGGGAGTGGGAAGCAATCTTTTGGGCAGACTTTATTAAGGTCTGTGAAATCCACATAGGTTCGCCATTTGCCGTTAGGCTTGGGAACCAGTACTGGATTAGAGACCCACGATGGATAAAACGCCACCCTGATGAACCCATTCTCCTTCAGTCTTTCGACTTCCTCTTTTAAGGCTTTCGATCTATCCTTATCGAGCAACCTTCTTTTCTGTTGCACGGCTGGAAAACTCTTGTCAACGTTCAGGACATGGCTGATAGCTGCAGGATCTATCCCAGCCATGTCTTGTTGTGACCAGGCAAAAACTTCCTGGTTCTTTCGCAAAACTTCCACCAGTGCATGCTTTGTTGTTACTTCTAAATTTTTCCCGACCTTTACAACTCTAGTCGGGTCTTTTTCGTCAAGTTGGACCTCTTCTAGGTCCTCGACGGGTTCGACATCTTCCTCATAATCCCCAAAGCGAGGATCTAAATCCCTATCATCACTTTGGGCAATACCCTATTTGGTGACTCCATCACCGGATTGGGCTTATGTATCAATAGCCATCTGCAACCTATCTGGGGGAGTGCTCTTCGACGTTCCCTTCTTCGCCTTTGTGACTGAGGCGTTGTAACACTCCCTTGCTTCCCTCTGATTTCCCAACACGCGTCCTACCCCTGCGTCTGTCGGGAATTTCATGGCCAAGTGCCATACTGAGGTGACGGCCCAAAGGTCAACCAGTATGGGCCTTCCAATGATAGCATTGTACGCCGAAGGACAATCGACAACTATAAAAGTAGCAAGTAATGCCCTGGTAGCAGGCGCTGTACCTGCTGTTACTGGAAGTCTGATTGACCCTGCTGGGGCGAGTCCTTCACCGGAGAAGCCGTAAATCATTTGGTTGCAGGGCTCCAAGTCCTTGACGGACAACTTCATGCATTCCAGCAAATATTTGTACAGGATGTTTACTGAACTTCCTGTATCAACCATTACTCTCTTCTCCATCATGTTGGCGATTTGAATGTCCACGACCAGCGGACCGGAATGCGGGAACCGGACATGCTGGGCGTCGCTATCAGAGAAGGTTATTTCACCATCCTTTGATCGAGCCTTCTTTGATGCCCTGTCCTCCACAGTCATCATCTCGATGTCCTGGTCATGACGTAGGGTTCGAGCATATCGTTCCCTCGCCTTTCCACTACTTTCCGCGAGGTGCGGGCCTCCACAGATGGTGAGTAAAGTGCCAGCTACGGGGTCAGGCTGCAAAGGTGGCGAGCGTTGGCGTGTGGGTGCACGTTCGTTGCCACCTGGAGCTTCTCGTTGGGAATTTCCCGAGGCCCGTACATATCTTCTCAAGTGTCCTTGTCTAATAAGGAACTCGATTTCATCCTTCAGCTGATTGCATTCATTTGTATCATGTCCGTAGTCGTTATGATAACGACAGAACTTGGTAGTATCTCTTTTTGAAATATCCTTTCGAATGGGAGCGGGTTTTTTATAAGGCACACTAGAACTCGTGGCCTGATACACCTCTCCTCGAGACTCGACAAGGGAAGTGTAGTTAGTGAACCGCAGTTCATAATGATTGCCCTTGGCACGTTTATTCTCAGAGGTGGAAGGCTCATTATGCGGCCGTTTCCCCCCATTCTTGATAGTGCCATTGCCGTTGTCTTTGCCATTGCCGTTGGGTTTTGACCCATTGGCGGCTTTGGCAGGCTCGGCAGTCCCCTTATCCTTGCTTGGGGGTTTTCCTTCACTAGCGATGGCATCTTCGAGCTTGATGTACCGATCAGCTCTATCCAAAAATTCTTGAGTAGTTTTAACTCCATGCTTCCTGAGCCCACTCCACAAAGGCGTGCGGCACCTAACTCCCGCAGTTAGGGCCATCATCTTGTCCTCATCACCCACTGTTTTGGCTCCAGCCATTGCTCGCATGAAACACTGGATGTAATCCTTCAGTGGCTCTCCTTTTTACTGGCGTATCTCGACTAGCTAATTTGCCTCAGTTGGGTGCACACGACCCGCATAGAATTGTTCGTAAAATTCTTTTACGAACATCTCCCAAGAAACAATACTTGTAGGAGGGAATTTGAAAAACCACTCCTGTGCAGCATCAGAAAGTGTTGCAAGAAAGATCCTGCACCGAGCATCTTTAGACACTTTTTGAATGTCCATCTGTATCTCAAACTTGTTGACATGAAATACCGGGTCACCATACCAGTCAAAGTTCGGAAGCGTGGGCATCTTAAACTTGCTAGGAGTTTTTGCCATAGCTATCCTTTGAACGAAAGGAGTGCCTCTTCTTCTGTCGTACTCAATATGAGACGTCCTTCCCCCGACCAGTTGTTGTACTGCCTAGTTCAGGGCATCTATTTGGGCTTGCACGACTTCAGGAATTGCTGGGGCCTCTGGTGCTGGGGGAAGGTACTCGTCGTGCCATTCCCGGCGATCGTTGGGTACGTCTCTTAAATTCTCGTCTCTTCACCGCTGCTCGCTTGATCCGAGCCGGTTAAAGACATTATTTTGCCTGGGTTGCCCCCCAACGTCACGTCTCTCGGGTTGGTCATCTCTAGGTGGTGGGCTTCTGCCCCCACCTCTATCTTAATTTCTCCGACCGACATTTCCTCTGCCTGAGTCGGCCTCATTGTAACCATGGACATCTCTGAACCTCTATTGGCTATGGTGGTTTCGATTGTCCCCTCAGTTGCCTCCTCGGGCTGGAACTTCCCGAGCGTTAGAGGGTGGCCTGCGTTGGTCGGTAGGTCCCCGTGCATTATCATGTCGTGGGGGGCCCTGGACCGCAAAGCTTATCTCTGAGTTCCTTCTGTTGTGAGAAGGACGCTGCCCTTTGCTCGGGGGGTTTGGATCTTCGCCCCTATGGCGTCTAGGATTGCGGGGCTGCTGCCCTGTCCTATTCTGCCTAGGCTACGGGGGAATGTCACGACTAGCCTGGGATGGAGGCTGCGCTTCAGGATCCCTTGGTGGGACATCCTCCTGAGGCATTGGTGGTTGGTCGGGCCTCTGGGGGCTCGAGGGCTGGATCGGCGGGCTAGGATTGGGACCCCTTTGGGGTGGCCCATTTGAAGGTTGATTAGGCTGTGAGGCAGGTGCAGCCTAATTCCTAGCCAATTGTAGGGCTGCTTCGAGGGCTTCCGTGGCCTCTCTCTGATGGTGGTCCATCTCCGCCTGTCTCTCACTCAATTCCTGGCGCTGTCGCTCAATTTCTTGTTGCTGTCGTGCCATGATCTCAGCAGCACTTTCTTGGCTGGCCCTCAGATTGGCCAGTTCATCCTGTAATACCCCCAGGGTATTCCTCAGCGTCTTGGAATCCAGTTCTTCCTCATCAAATTCCAAATGTGGCTCATCTTCGGTAACGATTGAAGGAGGAGGCGGTTGAGATGGTGCAGCGCTAGTCTCCTGCCCAGTCTTTTTTGTTGTTTTCGCCATTTATATTTTAGCAATATCGTATCAAGCTCTCAATGAAAGCACCAGAATGTTGACCCTGATTTTGGTCAACTGACACGGAGTCAAAATGCTTGATGTGGAAAGATATGTTGGAATGAATATAATGACAAAAACAGTAAAGCACACAAGAATTTATAGTGGTTCAGCCCTAGAAGCTGGTAATAACCTACGTCCACTTGAGCTATTATTGATATAAGATCTCCAAGGAGTGGTCAAAGAACTAGGGTTCTATGAGTTTCACCAACCTCTGAAGAATCAACAATATATCCTAATGTATTAGCTCTAACTCTCTCGTAAATCTACAATCTCCAGTAATCAAAAAGCAAAAGTCCCCTCCTTTGAGCATCCTTTTCTTATTTATAGGCTCAAGGAGGATTACAAGAATCTGTTACAGATATTATTTCCTAAATAATCGAATACTCAGGAAATAATGGGAGACAATCTCGGATATGATCATAACTGCACAAGATTTTCTCCAAATATAGTGAGTATACGACCAAGCTGGTCGTGCATAACGTTTGAGCGTTGCGCCATAGAAATCTTTCTGGTCGATGGTCGAACAAGACTTCCGCCAGGTGTCAGCCACATGTACTAAACGCCTGCCATGTCACCCATGCCTGTTTTTTGGATTACAATTAGAATCCACAAAATATAATTTCAATAATATTTATAAGTACATTGATTCCCAAGTTTTAGTGATAGTTAAAATAAATCAAACTATCATTTTCCAAATAGATTTATAATTTTAAGCACAAATTACTTCTAAAAAGAGAGGATTTTTCTTCACTTTTCAAAATTATAATTTCAAAGCATTTAGTGTAAATCAATCTAATGAAATAACAAATAAATCAATGAACATTATTTATAAGGCAAAACATAATATTTTTGTTCTAAGCATGGATGTGTACAATTTAATGACACATCTTACACAAAGAATATTATGTTTTAGCACTAATGAAGAACAAAGTGTAAATATGTACTAACAATCCAAAATACATGATATTTAAGATGAAATAAGATATTTGAACAAGAAAAATCCATAAACTTTGTTGCACAAAATGGGAAATCAATATACAAAATAAACACTATCTAGTTACATATTGTTTCATCATCACCTTAATAATCTTAAAAAGATTAGAAACTCATAACTAGAATAGAAAATACAAACAAAAAAATTACAAACATAGATAGGAAAATTTGGAGGAGAAACCCCCAAAATTTCCTCTAAAAATACATAGAAAAATAACCAAAAAGAAGAAGAATATAAAGAGAATAGAGAGATTTTGAAATGTGTAGAATTTTTGGTATGATAACCTCCTCTCCCAAAATGGACACCCTAAATGGTCTTCAAAACTCCATATTTATAACCAAAATGAGGTATTAAAATAATCAATTTAAATTCATTAAATTGATTAAATTAATTATAATAAGGCAAATATGGGTAAATTATAGAATGTAATAATGATGTTTTGGGGTAAAATGTGTAGAAAAATTTGGGTAAAAAGTGGTATTTTTAGACATAAGGGAACAAGGGTACAAAAGCATTTTTGTTGGGCTCAATAAGTGGGATAAAGCAGCTGGTTGGGTGGCTTGGGGGTGTTGGGGCTGCTTGCTAGCAGAGTGGGTTTCAGAGTGCTGGGTGGCAGGCGTGGGCCTGGGAAGCTGCTCGCTGACCTGGTGTGGAGTGAGCTGAAGGAGGTTGCTGCTGAGCCGAGTGGGTGGATTGGAGGCACGGGCCCAGGAGGAAGCACGGCTGGGAGAGTTGGCTGGGGGCTTCGTTGGGAGCAGCTTGCTTCATGGGCCTGGGATTGCGTGAGGGTCCAAGCCCACGATGGCTGGGAGAACTGAATAGGTGATGGGCCTTGGCTTTATAATCTTGATAAGATTTTCACAAATCTTGACTTGACCAACTTCTTGGAATATATCTTTTTGTAGTTACTGCCAAAAAGTTTGTGATCTAAATTATTGACAATAATATACAAATTAAGCTACTGGTCATAGTCCTCCTAGTATTAAATTATATCATACTTTTCAAAACTATTCAATTTAATTTGGTTATCTTTTAATTTGATCCCCTCTGGGTGGCTACTGAAGGAGAAGCTGGCGTGGTGGGAGCTAGTTGGGCTGAAAGCAGGCAAGTCTGGGCCTTTAGTTTTTAGCATTGCCAATTTTTTCTTTTCTTTCCTGAAAATGCCACACTTTTTCTTCATTTTTCTTGGCTTTTCAAACACCAATAATTCAACATACTCCCTACAAAATAAACATAAATTAAATCATAATAAAATATTTTCAACTATAAAATAAATCAATTTAATTCTTTGAAAATATTAATTATAACTTAATTTATATTAAACATTTAAGTTCAATAATACAACATTTTTTTACCTCAAACTAAACAATAATAATTCAAATAATTGACTATAACATTTTACAACAAAATAACTATAAAAACACATAAAAATATATAAAATCAAAACAAACCCATTAAATTCAAAATTACTTAAAGACTCAAGAACTAAGCAACATTTAACATATAAAATATGGTAAAATAACTCTATTTTGTAGAGTTATCAATAGATTTACACGTGCTAGTGCGCACATGTGCATGTTTGTGCATCTATGTTCAAGGGAAGCTAATTGAAATGGTTAATCAGTTTAATGTGTCCGTTATAAACAAATTTTGAGACTGGCATCAAACAAAATCATAAAAAATACGTGTACATGGACTTAGAGGAGCATAACACAACAGTACACTTTCATTTTGCAATTGACGTTCATGAACATTTATTCAATTTATGACTATCTAAGAATCATATCAAAGCAAATAAAGATGTATGAAACATAAAACAGAACATGAGAAAAAAAGGCATACGATGAATGGACTTGGATGGCTATTTCTTCTTGACCAAAAAAGAGTTTCTGAAATCCCTCAGCACCTGGGTTAATGATTCCAGCAACTGATGGTGTCTCCCTCCCTACGTACACAAGAATATAAAAAATTTATATTACTACTGAACTATAATTCAATAGAGACAACATAATAAATAGTTAACTGTATTATATATCCCTATACATACCACAAAGGAAGTCAAAGTCCAGCATCCGCTAGATTGGAAGTTGCTTATAGTTGTAAAACAGTGCTTGTGTAGTGCGAGAGAACAGCTGTCTGGTAGCCATTGGGTAGAATCAAATATATCCTGCATCACAAATGATAACAAATTATTCCTTTTTACTAGGTTTCAAATGAAAAGGACAAAGAAGAATAATAATAGTTGTAAGTCTTATGATGGAAGAAGCACTCAAAAGATACACTCATGAGTTAACAAAACCATGCTTATTTTCTACTCGAATTGCTATACAACCACCATGCTTCCTCATGTATCTTAGGTTGGAATGTGCAAAACAAGATTGTAATACAATTAAAAATTTCCACTTGATACAGTAACAACACATGATCCGATACAAAAACTACGAAAAACTATAATGATTGGCATTTTAGATAGAAAAAAGATTAAAATAAATGATAATTCTACATGGAAAAAGAGAATACGAAATAAGCACAAAGAATCTCAGCTACAAACATTCAACAAAATAGATCTAAAGGCTGACAGTTCTTAAACAAAGCAATTTAAGTAAATAAAAAAAAACAATAACATTTTCAAGCAAAAATTTGTGCAACCTCTTTGACTTCACTATCAAGGTCCTTAGTGCAGCCAGTACTTCCAACTACAATTAAATATTGAAAGAAATTTGAATATAAACACAAACATAAATCTAATAGGCATTAAATAGACAAAGCCTATATGACGCAAACATATATTATACTCAAACTAAGATAAGGACAAATGAATATTGATTTTTAAATTTGTTTACAAGACTATTTGATGCAAAAATAGAAATACCAGATAAATACTCAAGATGAGGAAAATTAATCACCTAACTTAATGTTCATTTTAAACAAACTAGCATCTTCCCATTCTTTCAAGGATGTAAAATTTGAGAGAACTAAAAAACAAGGTTCATGCATGCATTAATTTAGAGTTGTTCAACTTATTCTTCAATATGAAATTAACTAGAAAATGAGGTAACTAACTAGGCATGGAAGTTATAAAACTTAGTTGGATCTATCCGTAGCTTTTGATGGGTACTAACATAAATTTTGTTTTCCATTTAGGAATTTTTTGCTTAATGAAAACAAACCAAACTTACATAATTTTTTTCAAAACATATTTGCCCTCTAGAACACTACTTTTTCTATGATATATATGTTATAACTACTACAACAATTGCAGTAGAAATAAAACACATAGCACAACAGAATATACCATCAAGAGTTACCCTATAAGTTTTATTATATATAGCAAGAAATCACAAAAGAGAAGCCAAAGCACTAAGAAATGAATTCTCACTGTCACATGTATTAACCAACAGCAAAAGATGTATCACTAATGACAGTTAAAACATAACTAATGGCTATGTCTGGTAAAAGCTTGAACTCATATAGTAGAACATTCTAATAAAGTCCAATAAATACTTTAAAAACTTACATCAAATGCTTTACTCCAAAAAGGTATATATATAATGTTAACAACTTCAATACACGCGACTTTAATTATATAAATCTGCATATATAGAATTAAAAGCCCTTTCACTAAAAACCAAAAAATGAATCTCAACAAGAAAATGATTCGATTGGCTACAACAAAGAAAGATTGAACTAATAATAGCAAAGTATATGTCATTGAATAGATTCAAATGCAAAACATAGTAACATTGGAAGTTGACGAAAGATGTATAGAAGAAACTCAAAGATTTTTCTCAGATATTAATCATTTTCTATGGCACAAAAATATGGAGATAAGATAATAATATAGACAAAACCTAATTGTAGTGAAATGCTCAAGAGAATGGAGATGCTGAGACTGATATTTGTATCAATCCATTAGAGCCAAAGCATTCATAGCTGAGAAAGAAGATCTCCATTGTTGTTTTCTCATTCTTTTTTCCTGTTCAACAGTTTTCTGAGAACTTTGAAAGCATAATTAACTCATTTTCTGAATTTTCTATTTCTTATAACTCAATTTTAAGTCAATTATAACACTTCTTTGTTACTCTTGTATTCATGTATTATAAAAAAGGGTTATTGGTGTAGTGTATTATGTCTCTAAGGCATTTCACAAAACATATAGAGTGCATTTTTTTTAATTGTCTTAAACCATAAGCATTGTTGTATAAAACTTATTCTTAACTTCATAAAGTTTCAAACTAAAATGAGCAACTCAACTATTAATCCAATCTCATAATCAAGTTTTCAAGTAAGAACTTAAAGAAGTTATTTTTTCAACATATTAGATTAAGTTTGGACATATGCATCAAGAAATTGAATGAAGTCATAACAAAATGGTGCTCACTTTTGTTGCACAACCCCACAAACCTCAAATGGAAATTGAAAGTCAACAATCTGTTGTCTTTGTTTCCAAGTTGTAAGCCATCTAAGCTCTATATAATTTCCATCATTTGTAAGCCACATCTTAAAATGTACCACATCATTCCAATTACCAAAAGTAAAAAAAAAAAAAAGTCAAGCATTCTCATTTATAGCAACAAAATTCTGATTGACATATTATCTTAAAATGTACCACATCCTTCCAATTACCAAAATTAAAAAAAAAAAAAAATCAAGCATTCTCATCTACAACAACAAAATTCTGATTGATATATTTTAATTCAATTAAAATTTCTCTTATATATATACCCATTTGTATACCTAAGGCATTGAGAATTAATGATATTGATTTTGTTGACCCAGATTTTGGTCAACTGACACGGAGTCGGAATATGCTTGATGTGAATGAATATGTTGAGAAGAATCCAATGACAAAAAGTAATAAGAACACAGTATTTTATAGTGGTTCGGCCCCATGATTTGGTAATGACCTACGTCCACTTAGACTGTTATTGATATAAGAATCAAAGGAGTGATCAAAGAACAAGGGTTCAATGAGTTTCACTAACCTCTGAAGAACAATACGATATTCCAAGGAGAATTACTCTAATCTTCAATAATTCCAAAGCCCAAAAGTCCCTTCCTTGAGCTCTCTTTTTCTATTTATAGGCTCAAGGGGGATTACATAAGATCGTTACAGATATTCTCTCCTGAATAATCGGATACTCAGGAGATTGTGCGAGTTAAATTCAGGATTTACAAAGATCTTCACAGTAATGTTGCATTGCATGCGGAACCATCGACCAGACTGGTCGCAGGTAAGACTGGGCTGCTTACTGCTTCTAATACGTCTTCTGGTCGATGCACTAGAAGAGTTCCTCCAGATGTCAGCCACGTGTCTAGGGATCAATTGCCATGTCATCAATGCCAATTTTTTGGATAACATTTTCCCCCCAAGTTTATTTATTACGGGCAATAAATAAACTTTTGAGCGAACGACCCTTCGGTAACCCTGCCTTACGTGTCAGAACCCTTCGTGTGTTCTTGGAAAAAGCAACCTACTCCTGTCTAATCATGACCTTTCGGTTCCCCAGTAATAATTCGGCGGCCATTCCTCTTCCCCATATTTCGAAAAAGGGAAACTGATGATTACACCTTTTTAATGCCACATACAAACTTATATAATATCTTCAAAATCTTCCTTTTCTTTTTACGCACGCCACTACTCTTTCCAGAAACCCTAAAACCAGAGCTCTCGTCTTCTCCCAGAAACCGTCCTTCTGCACCTTCCAAGTTCATCTTGAAAGCAGCTCGACTTCTGAAGACTCTCTACCCTTCTCAACGATCTTTTTTCTGGTAAGTCTTCGAATTTTTATGTTTTGTATTTTCGCAATGCATGCTTCTGTATGTCGACTGTTTGAGTTCATCTGTTTCTGGTTTGAGATGCTTGTGGGTAAAAAGATTTACGAGTTAGTTTGATAGTTAGGATCATACTTTTAGGACGTAAAATCGAAGTAAAAATTCGATCTTTAGGCTAGTTGGAAAATAGGTTTTTCTCGCCCTAAGGGGAGTTGAAAAAGCTTTTTTGAAAAACTTTTTACTTTCACCCTTTGATCTATTTTCAAACTGTTCGTGTGGAAAAATTTATCTTTTTGTTAGAATGCTGTTGTATAAAAGTTTGACTTTTATACTCGACCAGCGTTATTCTAAAAAGCCTTTAAAAATTCTCCATCCTCACCTCCCCATTCTTCTGTTTGCAGACATTGATGCCAGATTTGTGGGGAGGTGAACGACCCATCGACGACGATCTTCTCGCCCAGCTGCTCGAAGGCGAAGAACAACCGGCCGCCCGAATTCACGAGATTCCTTTTTCTCGATCCTCATCCAGACCTCGTCCTTCTCCTCCTCAAATGACTCGTTCCAAATCCGTAGGCAAGAAAAGACCTGACTCCGACGATAATCCAAACCTTCCTGCTTAGCCTGATTCGCAGGCTAGGGTTCCCTTGACCAGCGGTCGAAACAATCCTGTTCCTGACCCTAATATCCAAATTAGAGCCCGCCCTCGCCATCAGAATCTGCCTGATGTCGAGTGGTATATTTCCCCGACCAACATAGTGACCCTTCGGATGGTTGCTAACTATTTCAGGAAGTATCCCCTCACAGGGGTTTCCATCAAAATTCCTGCCGCAGACCAAAGGGCTAACCTCCCCGGAGGTATATACAGCTGTTGACCCAAGATTTGGCCAACTGACACGGAGTCAAAATGTGAATGATGTGAATGAATGTATAGAGAAGAACGTATGGCAAAAGTAAAGAAAACACACAAGAATTTTTATAGTGGTTCGGCCCCAGGATCTGGTAATGACCTACGTCCACTTAGACTGATATTGATATAAGAATCAGAAGAGTGATCAAAGAACTCGGGTTCAATGAGTTTCACTAACCTCTGAAGAACAATACAAGTTTACTAGGAGAATTACTATAGTTTCGAATGATTCAAAAGCCAAAAAGTCCTCTTCCTTGAGCTATCTCTTGCTATTTATAGGCTCAAGGAGGGTTACAAAAGATTGCTACAGATATTCTTTCCTGAATAATAGGATACCCAGAAGATTGTATGAGATAAATTCGGGATTCATAAAGATCTTCCCATAAATGTTGCCTTGTACATGGAACCATCGACCAGACTGGTCGCGGGTAAGACGGGCTTACCTTGCTTCTACTGTGTCTTCTGGTCGATACTCTAGCAGACGCTTCCAGGTGTCAGCCACGTGTCCAGAGATTACTTGCCACGTCACCAATGCTAACTTATTGGATAACAACAGCGCCTGGTCTCGGTATCATATAGAGGCGGGGGCTTTCCTCCCTCTACATCCTTTTTACCAGGGGGTGGCTAATTATTTCGATGTCGCCCCCTTCCAAATTACTCCAAATAGATATAGAATGCTGGCCGCACTCTATATCCTGTACAAACTTAAAAAATGGCCAGAACCTACTCCCCACGAGGTCAATTATCTTTTCGACCTTAAATCCAACCCGCAACAATATGGGACGGGTTTCTTCCACTTCTGTCACCAGGAGACAAACCGGACGTTCCTGAGTGACACTACGCACATTTCTAACGTGGGGCAATACAGTAAGGAGTACTTCCTTACTCCGGACATAACCAGCAACTACCTGGCCTTCACCCGAGGAGGTAAGTATAGTCTTTGACTGGTCGATACTTTTAATCAAGGAGTTTCCTTTCATTTTTCTCAAACTGTACTTTGTCTTTCAGGCCCATGGTTACGTCCGACCCCAACACCAGACATGGTGTTGAGGTCCAATAGACTGGCCAGGATGACAGACGCAGAAAAAAGCGTCAAGTCCCTGGTTACTGATGAAAACCTGAGGCTGTCTGGCCTCCTGGCTCCTCGCCATGAAACAAGAGGGTTCGTGGTAGCTGATGCCACTGCCGAGGGGGTTCCCGAGCAGCAACCTCCTGCGTTCCCTCCTCGAAGGAGGGCGACGGGGGTTACAATCAGGGAGCCCACGGGCAATCCTTTCGTAGAAAGGCCTTCTGCTCCCCAAGGCAAGGGGAAACAAAAGGCCAAAGAGCCAGTTGTGGACCTGGGGGAATCCTCTAATGAAAATGGTAAAGTTATTTTGCTTTTAGATAGCTTGCCAATTCCCTGTCATTTGTTTGACGGGGAGGGCAACTTTACATATACTCCAAATCTAGGGCCAGACTTCTTCATGCCATATAGTGAGTGTGTGACTAATAGAGTCAATAGTATAGCGACTAGTAGTTGTAGCTCGGGTACTAACTTTGTGACCTTCTTTTCCATTTTGATAAAGAGTCTTCATCTGCTTTTATATTTACCCTTTGCACGTTTTTACTTGTGTGCATATATGGCCACTCCCAACGTCTTCGACTTATACCAGGCTGAGGAGGAAGAGGAAGTTCCTCAGCTTCGGCGAAAGTCGTCACAGAGACACCATGGCGAGACGAGCCAGGGGCCTGCCAAAAAGAGTCGAACAGAAGACCTCCTAGGGGCATGCCAACTGGGCAAACTTCTGCTCATCCTCTGGCCCCTGCTGAGAAGGAGACTCCCCCTGCTCCAATGAATCCTCCTCCGGCTGCGCCCAGCAGGGAACAAGACAAACGGGAAGAAACTCTTGGGGCCAGACTCTCGAGCCGTGCCGTACGAGCTGCCAAAGACCGTATTGCGCACATCAGGAAAAATGACCCCATCAAGGATGCAATGGTTGAGGCAGAGAGTATGATGGTCGGCCTAATTCTGAACAGGACCCTGAATGAAATAGCCAGCGTAAGTACTTCTTTATCATTTCGGCCTTAGTCTTTTAGTCTTTGCCACAGGTTCTAACTTTATCCTCTATCCTTAGGCTTTGTTGTCTGCCACTACTGCTCGTACCCACACCCAAGCCACCATCGAACAGGCTCGGGCAAAGGCTATCGAGAGGCACCAGGTGAAGGCAGCCGAGGAACTTTCGGCTGCAGAGGCCAGGCACGCAAAGGAGTTGGAGGCACTGGCTCAGCAGAGGGATGCCGCGGTGACAAAGCTATCAGAGGCTGAAGCTACGAAGGCAGCTATAATAAAGCAGAGGGAGGAGTATCAAGATGCCAGCCGCACCCAGTATTGCGAAGTCAAGAGATTGGAAGAGGAGCATAAGTCCAAAGACGAGGCCATTGCTACTCTTGAGGGAAAATTAAAGTAGCTGGAGCTTGACAACTCCAAGAATCTGGAAAGATATAAGAGGACGATGCTCCGGTGTTTCTACAATTTCTGGAAACACAATCAGGGTGCTGACTTCAGCTTTCTTTCAGAAGATGTCAGGACTGCTGAGCTGGCTCGCTGCACTACCCAACTGGCTGAAGAGGAGGCAAGAGCCAGGGTCCTTGCTTCCCCAAGCATTGCTGGCATAGAGGAAGAAGGAGTTGCTGAGGATGCTGCCAACCAGAATGTTGATATAGACCCTCCTGCTCCCAATGCCTCTTGAGCTTTTTTTTT
Source organism: Humulus lupulus (assembly GCF_963169125.1). Classification (NCBI taxonomy): domain Eukaryota; kingdom Viridiplantae; phylum Streptophyta; class Magnoliopsida; order Rosales; family Cannabaceae; genus Humulus; species Humulus lupulus. The sequence goes on along the minus strand of NC_084797.1, from coordinate 64,492,453 downwards.
AATATTTTTTCTTTCTTTTGTTTATACGACCCACGGGTCGTGATGTAAAGACAATTCCTTTTTTTGAATTTGCTGCATGGGCAGCAAACCTTTTTCTTTTATTTGAACAGTTACATCCAAGCAGTGATGCTTGCGGTGTAAAAGATTACATCATGATGCTATAACATTTTCATTTATTATAACATTTGTCCGTATGACCGAACTTAGCATAATACTTTGGCTTGATTTAACAAAATATAAATTTTGAAAAATACTCTAAGTACCTTAGCATTTTTTCACTCATTTTGTTCATGTGTTTACATACCTCATGGTATGCTTTGCTATCGATGTGCCTTATATGCCCCCCAAGTGATCGAGGAGCTTTAGGTCCTTGGTCACTTGCCTTGACCACGACCTGTTCGAACATTTCTGCTCGGGAGAAAAAGTAATACTTGTAATACAGCAAAACAACATACGTAATGAACAAATACTTGTAAATATAAATTCACAAAGGTTGGCAAGAATGACTGGCTGTGCACAGTCCCTTATAATCTCGTATTAATAATGGACTAAACATGTCTTTACGAGTGATTCTAAAATAGAATCTTACATATACGAGCGATTAGCCATACAGCGTGGCTAACCCTCTTTGCAAAACTTGTAAAAAGTAAAATTAATACAAGCCAGTCCTTTAAAAAGGATTGTTCACTGATAGTACTTGCGCAGGTGTTCTCCATTCCAATAACGCGGAACAAGATCTCCGTTTAAGCGTGCAAGTTTGTAGGTGCCCGGATGAAGGACTTCTTCAATTTGGTAAGGTCCTTCCCAATTAGGTCCGAGTACTCCAGCAGTGGGGTCGCGGGTGTTTAAGAAAACTCGTCGTAGCACCAAATCTCTGACGTTGAATTTTCTTTCTTTAACTTTGGAGTTAAAGTACCGAGCGACTTTTTGCTGGTACGCAGCAACTCGGAGTTGGGCTTTCTCCCATATCTCTTCAATTGAGTCTAGGGATTCCATCATCAGTTGGCTGTTCTGGTCTTGGTCGTATGTTAATCGTCGATGTGAGGGGGGATCTAATTCGACAGGCAACATCGCCTCATATCCGTAGGCTAAGGAAAATGGGGTATGTCCTGTCGCTGTTCGGTGAGACGTTCTATACGACCAGAGGACTTCAGGCAGTTGCTTTGGCCACGCTCCCTTAGCTTCTTCAAGTCTCTTCTTCAGGGTATCTTTAAGAGTTTTATTCACGGCTTCGACCTGCCCATTCACTTGGGGGTGTGAAACTGAAGAAAAGCTTTTGATAACTCCATGTCTTTCGCAGAAATCGGTGAATAAGTTGTTGTCAAATTGGGTTCCGTTATCTGAAACTATCTTTCTAGGCAAGCCATATCGACAGACAATGTTCTTGATAACAAAGTCAAGAACTTTCTTGGTCGTGATGGTAGCGAGCGGTTCAGCTTCGGCCCATTTGGTGAAGTAATCGACTGCTACGACTGCGTACTTTACTCCGCCTTTCCCTGTAGGTAGGGATCCAATCAAATCTATCCCTCATACTGCAAAAGGCCACGGACTTTGCATCTGCTTTAATTCGTTTGGAGCTGCTCATGGAATCTTGGAGAACCTTTGACATTTATCGCATCTTCGTACAAACTCCATCGAATCCTTGTTCATAGTTGGCCAAAAGTAGCCTTGCCTTAGAATTTTCTTCGCCAAACTCTGCCCCCCAGCGTGATCCCCACAGAAGCCTTCATGCACCTTTTTCATGAGTTCCTTAGCTTTTTCTGGTGTAACGCATCTAAGTAGTGGCAAGGAATATCCTCTTCGGTACATAACACCAACGACCAGTATGTACCTAGCAGCTCGTCTTTGTAGAGTTCTGGCTTTGTTTCTATCCGTTGGTAGCGTACCGTTCGTCAGATACTCCAAATAAGGTGCCATCCATGTATCCTCCATTCGAATCTCCATACTGGATTCGACCGCTTGTATGCTTGGCTTACTCAGTCTTTCCACTGGCACAATATTCAAAGTGTCAGCATCCTTCGCGCTTGCGAGTTTGGCTAAGGCATCTGCGTTTGAATTCTGATCTCGTAGAATTTGCTGAAGGGTGTACTCCGTGAATTGGGCTAGCAAGTCTTTTGTTTTATTCAAGTAGGACACCATTTTTAAGCCTCGCACTTGATATTCTCCTAGAACTTGATTCACCACCAGCTGTGAATCACTGTAAATATCAAGCGTCTTTATGCTCATGTCTTTCGCCATCCTCAATCCAGCGAGGAGTGCTTCGTATTCGGCTTCATTATTTGACGCGGTTAAGTCGAACCTAATAGCGCAGTGAAATCGATGCCCTTCTGGCGTTATCAATATCACTCCCGCTCCTGTGTGGGATTCGTTAGATGACCCGTCCGTGAATAATTTCCACGAAGGGGCTTTCTCTTGAGGCTTAGGCGCACTAGGCTGTTTGCACTGCTCGCTGTCTGGGAGTTCGGTGAACCCCGCAATAAGGTCGGCCAAGACTTGTCCCTTGACTACTACTCGCGGTGAATAAGTTATATCGAACTGCCCCAGTTCGACTGCCCATTTTAATAATCGTCCAGCCGCTTCTGGTTTTTGGAGGACTTGTCGAAGGGGCTGGTCAGTTAGAACTGTAATAGGATGGGCTTGAAAGTAGGGACGTAACTTTCTAGAGGCCAGGATTAGGCAATATGCTAACCTCTCGATTGGTGGATATCTTAATTCTGCCCCGATCAGTCTCTTGATGACATAATAGACTGCCTTTTGTACGCCTTTTTCCTCTCGCACTAGTACCGCGCTAGCAGCAACTTCAGTAATCGCCAGGTAAATAAACAAAGTTTCTCCTTTGATCGGCTTTGATAAGATGGGAGGTTGTGCCATATGGGCTTTCAAGGCTTGGAATGCTTGCTCGCAGTCTCCTGTCCATTCAAACTTCTTATTTCCCCTAAGTAGATTGAAAAAAGGGACGCACTTGTCTGTTGATTTCGAAATAAATCTACCTAGGGCTGCGATTCTCCCGGTTAAACTTTGTACATCTTTGATCCTTTCTGGCGACTTCATATCGATCAGGGCTTTTATCCTGTCGGGGTTGGCCTCGATTCCTCTTGAATTTACAATAAACCCCAAAAACTTCCCTGATCCAACTCTGAAGGAACATTTAAGGGGATTTAACTTCATTTGGTATTTGTTCAATACATCAAAGCACTTTTGTAAATCCCTTACATGTCCTTCTCCTTTTTTATACTTTACCAGCATGTCGTCCACATATACCTCCATGTTTACTCCGATCAGCACCTTAAACATGTGGTTGACTAGCCGTTGGTAAGTCGCACCTGCGTTTTTCAGTCCGAAGGGCATTACTTTGTAACAGTATAAACCCGTATAGGTCCGAAAGCTGGTGTGATCCTCGTCGGGGGGATGCATGCTAATTTGGTTGTAGCCCGAATACGCATCCATGAATGAGAGGATCTCGTGCCCTGCAGTTGCATCGACCAGCTGGTCGATTCTTGGGAGTGGGAAGCAGTCCTTTGAGCAGGCTTTATTGAGGTCTGTAAAATCCACGCAGGTTCGCCATTTTCCGTTTGGCTTGGGAACCAGCACTGGATTGGAGACCCATGATGGATAAAACGCCACCCTGATGAACCCATTCTCCTTTAACCTTTCAACTTCTTCGTTTAAGGCTCTCGATCTATCCTTATCGAGCAGCCTTCTCTTTTGTTGCACGGGTGAAAAGGTCTTGTCTATATTCAGGACATGGCTAATGACTACAGGATCTATCCCAGCCATGTCTTTATGAGACCAGGCGAAAACCTCCTGGTTCTTTCGCAAAAATTCCACCAGTGCATGCTTCGTGGTAGGCTCTAAGTTTTTCCCAACCTTCACGACTCTGGTCGGGTCTTTTTCGTCGAGTCGGACCTCCTCAAGGTCCTCAACGGGTCCAACATTTTCTTCAAAATCCCCAAAGCGAGGATCTAAGTCTCTATCCTCACTTTGGGCAACACCCTATTTGGTGACTTCATCACCGGATTGGGCTTGTGTATCAACTGTCATCTGCAACCTATCGGAGGTAGTGCTCTTCGGCGTTCCATTCTTCGCCTTTGTGATTGAGGCATTGTAGCACTCCCTGGCTTCTCTCTGGTTCCCCAACACGCGTCCTACCCCCGCGTTTGTTGGGAACTTCATGGCCAAGTGCCACATAGAGATGACGGCCCGTAGATCAACTAGTATAGGCCTTCCAATGACGGCATTGTATGCTGAAGGACAATCGACCACTACAAAAGTGGCGAGTAATGTCCTTGTTGCAGGCGCCGTACCCGTCGTCACTGGTAGTTTGATCAATCCGGCGGGGGCGAGTCCTTCTCCAGAGAAGCCGTATATCATTTGGTGGCAGGGCTCCAAGTCCTTAACGGACAATTTCATGCATTCCAGTGTAGACTTATACAGGATATTGACTGAACTTCGTGTATCCACCAGCACTCTCTTCACCATCATGTTGGCCATCTGGATGTCCACGACCAGCGGATCGGAATGCGGGAAACGGACATGTTGGGCATCGCCATCAGAGAAGGTTATTTCACCTTCCTCTGCCCGAGCCTTTTTTGGTGCACGGTCCTCCACAGTCATCATCTCGATGTCCTGGTCGTGGTGCAGAGTCCAAGCATATCGTTCCCTGGCCTTTCCGCTATTTCCCGCGAGGTGCGGGCCTCCACAGATGGTTAAGAGTTTGCCAGTCACGGGGGCATGCTGTAAGGGTGGCGAGCGTTGGTGCGTGGGCGCCTGCTCGTTGCTACCCGGAGCTTCTCGTTGGGAATTTCCCGAGGCCCGTACGTATCTTCTCAAATGTCCTTGTCTAATAAGGAACTCGATTTCGTCTTTCAACTGGTTGCATTCATTGGTGTCATGTCCGTAGTCGTTATGATAACAACAGAACTTGGTAGTGTCTCTCTTCGAAATATCCTTTCGAATGGGGCCAGGTTTTTTGTAAGGCACACTAGAACTTGTGGCCTGATAAACCTCTCCCTGTGACTCAATGAGGGCAGTGTAGTTAGTGAACCGAGGTTCATAACGATTACCCTTGGCTCGTTTATTGTCGGAGGTGGAAGGCTCATTATACGGCCGTTTTCCACCATTCATGCCATTGCCGTTGCCGTTCCCGTTGCCATTAGGCTTGGACCCATTGGCGGCTTTGGCGGTTTCGGAAGCCTTCTTATCCTTGCCTGAGGGCTTTCCATCATCGGCAATGGCTTCTTCGAGCTTGATGTAGCGATCAGCCCGGTCCAAAAATTCCTGGGTAGTTCTCACTTCTTCCTTTCAGAGACTTTTCCAGAGGGGAGAACGACTTTAACCCCTGCGGTTATGGCCATCATTTTTCCTTCATCCCCCACCGTTTTCGCTCCAGCTGCCGCTCGCATAAAGCGCTGGATGTAGTCCTTCACTGATTCTCCATCCTGCTGGCGAATTTCAACCAGTTGGTTTGCTTCGGTCGGATGCACACGTCCTGCATAGAACTGTCCGTAAAACTCCCTTACGAACATTTCCCAGGAAACTATGCTTGCGGGAGGGAACTTAAAAAACCATTCCTGCGTGGCTTCAGAAAGTGTTGCAGGGAAGATCCTTCACCGAGTGTCTTCGGACACTTTCGGAATGTCCATTTGTATCTCAAATTTATTGACATGAGATACTGGGTCTCCGTACCCATCAAAATTTGGAAGTGTAGGCATTTTGAACTTGCTCGGAGTTTCTGCATTAGCTATCCTCTGTACAAAAGAAGTGCCTTTCCTCCTATCATGGTTGATGTCAGACGTCCTTCCACCGACCAGTTGCTGCACTGCTTGGTTGAGGGCATCTATTTGGGCTTGTACAGCGGCAGGAATCCCTGTGGCCTCTGTTGCTGGGGGGACATTCTCGCCATGCCGCTCACGGCGATCGTTGAGTACGTCATGCAAATCTTCGTCTCTTCTCCGCTGCTTGCTACCCCCGAGCTGGTTGAAGACATTATTTTGCTTGGGCTGCCCCCCAGCGTCCCGTCTATTGGGCTGGTCATCTTGAGGTACCTGGCTCCTGCCTTTACCTCTTTCTTCATTCCTTCGGCTAGCGTTTCCCTTGCCTGAGTCGGTCTCATTATATCCATGGCCATCTCTGAACCTTGATTGGCTATGGTGGGATTGACTGTTCCCTCGATTTCCATCCCTAGCTGAAACGTCCCGAACGTTAGAGGGCGGCCTGCGCTGGTCGTGGCGTCCCCATGCATTATCATGCCGTGGGGGACCCCGGACCGTAGAGCCTAACTCTGAGTCCCTCCTGTTACCAGGGGGATACTGACCTCTGTTCGGTAGGTTTGGCTCATCGCCCCTACGGTGTCTAGGACTACGAGGCTGATGCTCGGCCCCATTCTGCCTCTGTTGCAGGGGATTGCCGAGACCAGCTTGGGATGGTGGCTGCGCCTCAGGGTCCAGCGAGACATCGTCATGGGGCACCTGAGGCTGCTCGGGCCTTTGCGGACTCGAAGGCTGGATCGGTGGGCTAGGATTAGGACTCCTCTGGGGTGGCCCATTGACAGGTTGGTCAGGCTGCGAAACAGGTGCGGCCTGATTCCTTGCCAGTTGCAAGGCCGCCTCAAGGGCTGCCATGGCTTTGCTCTGGTGGCGGTCCATCTCCGCCTGCCTTTGGCTTAATTCCACATGCTGTCGTTCAATCTCCTGCTGCTGCCGCGCCACAACTTCGGCAGCAGTCTCTTGACTGGCTTTCAGACTAGCCAGCTCCTCTTGCACCGCCCCCAGGGTACTCTTCAGCGTTGCATCATCCATCTCTTCTTCCTCAAAGTCCAGATGTGGTTCATCCTCCGCCACGCTCGCAGGGGGAGGAGGAGGTGGGTTTGATGGCGCAGCAGCGGCTGCCTGTCCAGCTTTCCTTCCAGTTTTTGCCATTAGTTTTCTCAGCAAAGATAAATTAAGCTCTCAAAAAAAGCACCAGAATGTTGACCCAAATTTTGGTCAACTGACACGGAGTCGGAATATGCTTGATGTGAATGAATATGTTGAGAAGAATCCATGACAAAAAGTAATAAGAACATGATATTTTATAGTGGTTCGGCCCGAGGATTTGGTAATGACCTACGTCCACTTAGACTGTTATTGATATAAGAATCAAAGGAGTGATCAAAGAACAAGGGTTCAATGAGTTTCACTAACCTCTGAAGAAAAATACAATATTCCAAGGAGAATTACTCTAATCTTCAATAATTCCAAAGCCCAAAAGTCCCTTCCTTGAGCTCTCTTTTTCTATTTATATGCTCAAGGGGAATTACATAAGATCGTTACAGATATTCTCTCCTGAATAATCGGATACTCAGGAGATTGTGCGAGTTAAATTCGGGATTTACAAAGATCTTCACAGTAATGTTACATTGCATGCGGAACCATCGACCAGACTGGTCGCAGGTAAGATTGGGCTGCTTACTGCTTCTAATACGTCTTCTGGTCGATGCACTAGCAGAGTTCCTCCAGATGTCAGCCACGTGTCCAGGGATCAGTTGCCACGTCATCAATGCCAATTTTTTGGATAACAGATTTATATGCCTAAAATAAATTATGTCCTATAACAAAATAATGTTCTGGCAGAGAAATTAAGTATATAGAAAACAAACCCCAGCCCCTAGAAGTCGCATACTATAAACGTTAAGTGACTATCTTTCCATATCTTGGCCACCCATATAGTTACATAATCTTCATTTTTTACAGCCATTTGAACATCCAAACACGTCATAAATCACCAACCTAAAAATAGATTTCTTCATTATATTAAAAAATAAAAGAAACCATAGAACAAAAAGACACCATTGTTATATTGACTCAATAATTTTTTTATTAATTTATTTTTAGGGATGCAAGTTGTCTAGGCTCTAAGCTCCATGTAATTATTAATAGAATAATGTAAAGCTATTGAGCACTATCAATCAAAGCACTTAAAATATTCCATTATAAAGATACGCATATATAGAACAACACTTGTTAATTATTGATTATGGGCTAATATATATATATATATATATATATATATATATGCGTGTGTGTGCATTTTTATATGCGAATGAAGGAATGAATTGATACCTCGTAGCGTTAGGCACAACAAAAGTCAAAGGAGGACACAAAATATATGATCTGATTTGGTGATAGAAAGGGCCCAAAATGGTTTCTTTAAAATATCAAATAAAAAGGTCATTAATGTCCAATTTCCAGTTCGAAATCCCAGATTTCAGAACCTCGGGAATAATCAAGGAAATGGCTCTATGAATGCCAGAAATAAAAAAAATAATAAAAGGAAAGTAAAAATTGGAGAAGAGGAAGAGGAGATAGTGACCTAGAAAGCTTAGTTGGCGATGAAGAAACTTTTGGAATTGAGATTTGGAAGAGGACTCATTCTTCTCCATGCTGAAGAAATCAAGCTTGATTAAAGCCCTATCCATGTTGAAGAGGTGGTGGTGGAGCAGAAGAAAGTTAGAGAAAGAAAAGAAGAAAGGCTATGACTCTTTGTGTACCATCGGTGGGAAATGATAGAAAAGAGAGAACTAATGATCGATGGGGAAAAAGACTGAAGAGATAATGACTAGGGTTTTCTTTGTGTGGTCAAATGGAAATGATCAAAAGTGGGGAAAAGAGAGTTAGTGGAATATTAAAATTTGTGGCTTATTTTTTCATTTGTCACTTTTTGTCTTTTTTTTTGTTGTTGGAATTTCATCTTTTCATTTGCTGCTTTTTCTTTTATTTCTATTACTTTACCACTCTGTACATAGTATATATTATAATACATTTTCAAAAGACTTATAATTATGTGTTGTGGAAAGTAGTTTTTGGTGTAGTGTCCTAATGCGATCTTGGTGTTATATGTGTTCTACATTATCTATTATCGTAGAAAATGGGCTACTCCAGTACCTCACGAGATCCACTACTTATTTGACCCGAAGACGAACCCTTCTCAGCGCAACTCGAGGTATTTCCACTCCCACCATTATATGAGCGAGGGTACCAACACTTTCTTGGAAGAGATCTCTGGAAATAGCAAGGCGTTTAGATATGCCAACAAGTATTTCTTCACTAAGGACGCCGAGGCCAACTGCTCCAAGTTTAAGCACATTGGGCCTTTTTATAGACCGCTCTCGACCTAGTCTATGACAATTAGGGCTAAGATATTAATGGCCATGACCCCTGAGGAGAAAAATGTCAATACCCTCATTACTTCAGAGAACCTTAGGAAGGTCGGGCTCCTACTATAGCCGATGTTTCGGATGACGATAGTCCCGAGCCTGTGAATGCCATAGACTCCCCGAGATCCATTCTTGTCGAGGAGGTACCCTATTTGCCTGTGCTAGCTGGACAAGAGGGTGATGAGGTGGGTGAAGATGTCTTGTACTCATTGCTTGCTTCAGACGACTTTGATGAGACTACATCTGAGCCCCAATATCATTAAGAAGGTTCAACACTTTATCATTTTTATTTTATGATTCGTCTGTGCTTAATATCCTTCTAACATTTGATATTTTTTGCAGGTTCAGACATGTTCAGTTTTTTTCATACCCAGCAGAGGTCTACTTTCACCGTGGCCAGTCCTTCACTGATAGTATCGATAGAGGTGTTCACCATTCCAGTAGTTTTTGATTAGTTCTCCATTCAGTCAAGCTATCTTGTATGTCCTTGGTGGGATCACCTCCTCCACAAGGTATGGCCCTTCCCAATTCGGTCCTAGTACTCCTGCTGTAATGTCCTTAGTGTTTAGGAACACCCTCCTTAGCACTAAGTCTCCAACTTGGAATTTTTTATCTTTCACTCTGGAGTTGAAGTATCTGGCCACTTTTTGTTGATGTGCTGCTACTCTGAGACTTGCCTTTTCTTGTCTTTCTTCGATTAAATAGAGTAACTCTTCTATCAGTTGATGGTTCCTCCCCTGATCGTATGTATCCTGTCTATGCGATGGGGGAGTGAGTTCAATTGGCAACATGGCTTCATACCCAAATTCCAAAGAGAATGGCATATGACTTGTCGCAGTTCTTGCCGTCGCTCGATGTGACCATAGGACCTCCAGAAATAACTCTGGCCAGGCTACTTTGGCTTGTTCAAGGCGTTTCTTCAGAGTGTCTTTGATAGTCTTGTTCACTGCTTTTACTTGACCATTAGCTTGGGGGTGTGCTATCGAGGAAAAGATCTTTGTGATTCCATGCCTTGTACAAAAGTCGGTGAACATATCACTGTCGAATTGAGTCCCAATGTCTGAGACTATCTTCCTTGGTAGGCCAACTCGACATATGATATTCTTCACCACAAAGTCTAAGACTTTCTTTGAGGTTATGGTAGCGAGCGGTTCTGCTTCAGTGCACTTGGTGAAGTAGTCCACGGCTACAACAAAAAATTGGACTCCTCCCTTTCTCGTAGGTAGCTTTCCGATCAGGTTGATCCCCCATATAGCGAAGGGCCAAGGGCTTTACATTTGTGTTAATTTGTTAGGTGCCGCCCGGGGTATCTTGGAGAACATCTGACACTTATGGCATCTTCTGACATACTCCATCGAGTCATCATTCCTCATCGGCCAAAAGTATCCTTGTCTTAGGATTTTCTTTAATAGGCTTTGCCCCCCCAGCGTGATCTCTACAAAACCCCTCGTGTACCTTGTGTTGGGAAAACTTATACAGGATCTTTATTTATTTTCATGTAGATCTAATATTAAACAAATTAATATGAGATAACCTAGAACATGTTTCTAAAATTGAATTCAAAGATAAATAATGATAAGAATACTCACATTATACACGGCGAAATAATAGATTCCTTCCTTCAGTTTCTCTAAACCTTGTATCCTTTCTGTCGCAGAGTATTACCAAGAAACTGAACCGATCTTCAATTTTCTTCATAGCCTTCCAAAGTATCCTTAGAATCACCTAGACTAGAGTGAGAAATTCTCAACACATGAGATAGATACAGAGAGAAGAAGAGAAAAGAACAATAAGGCTTAGAAAATGACTTATGTTTAGAGAGAATCTAAAACCTATCCAAAAACCAGTGTCTGTCATCTGAAATCTGACTTGACTTGTGTTTTCAACTCTCTCTTAATATTCCTTTTATAGACTCAATTAGGTCATTTATTTAATTAAAAAATCAATCAAATAATAGCCAATTAGCAACCCTAGGTCGAAATTATTATGGGCTTTAGGCCCGTGAAATTTCCCATTTGATTATAAGCTCGTTGGACTTAAAATCAAGGCTTGTATTATTTTCTATTGATTTAATTAATTAAATAAGAATAAATAGTATTTTTGCCCCCCGAACTATGACCATTGTATGATCGTGCCCCCTAAATGATTTGCGATGTTAAAAATTCCCCCAAAACTATGCACATTACTGAAATATGAGACTTATATTAAATTTCATCCTATGTGGCTAACAGATTGATGATGTAACATTTTGTTTGTTGATGTGGCAGTGCCATGTGTAGAATAATTATCAATTTTGTCCTCCTTACTTTGACCACTACCAAATAATACATTTTTATTAAAAAAAATCAATTTTTTTTTCTTAAAAATAATAATTAAATCTTTAAAAAAAATTAAAATTTTAATCAACAACAAATAAATCATTTTTAATTTTTCCTTTGCAATGTTAATTAAAACTATTTTTTAATGAGCATTTAAAATAAATACTAAAACAAAGAAATAACTTTTAATTAAAGAGGAGGAGGCAAAGGGGAAAAAACTTTATTTTTGGATTTATTTGTAATTTTTATTCTAAGATATATTTATTTTATATTGTAAAAGAAAAGAATAAGTAAAAAAATGATTTGTTATTAATTAGATATTTAATTTTTGAGTATTTGAAATTTTATTAAATTATTTGAAACTTTTAGTATTGTTTATTTTTTTTAATCTTTTAAAATGATTTTTTTTTAAATTTTTAATTATTTGATTATTAATTTCAAAAAGAAAAAAAATTAAATTAAATTTAATAAAAATGGCACAATTTGGTAGTGGTCAAAATTCGTGGGGAAAATTTGTTAATTATTCTTCACATGACACTGCCACATCAACAAACAAAATGCTACATGATCAATTCGTTAGCCACCTAGGATGAAATCTAACAGAAGTCCTATATTTCAGTAATGTGCATAGTTCGGGAGGAATTTTTAACATCGCGAATCATTCAGGGGGCACGATCATATAATGGTCATAGTTCGGGGGGGGGGGTAAAAATACTATTTATTCATTAAATAATTATTCAAATCCTTTATCAAATTAATTATTTCAAATTTGAACCTTGATTTAAACTTATTTATTAATTTACATACCAATTTATCTTAATTAATAAATCTGCCCTAAATTCTCTTTTCTTCTTAAAATTACATAACTCTGTGAAACTATACAAAATTGACCTGGTCAACTTTGATAATTCTAATTGATAATTAAATCAATTAATTGAAACTATCTAGATGATTTTATCCAAGGTACAGTGTGGATCATGGGCCTATGAAATCAAGCTCCAATAAGTTATCATAAATCTAACAAATAAATTTACTAACTTATTAATTCCTCGTGACTCCACTAAAGACTCGGAATTGCACTCTTGAATTCATAGAATGCTCTATAACAAATATAGATGCGCTATTAATTATCCATTGTTACAACCATAATTGTCACTCAGTCCTCTATAGATAGTCTACAATGAGATGGGAATAAAATACCGTTTTACCCCTCATTGTATTTTATCCTTAAAATACTTAGTTCCTTGTAAATGATATTTCAATAAACTAATATTAATTACTGAAATGAGATCTCTATCATTTAGCACCTTCAACCAAACTAAAAGGAAACTGTTGACGCGATTTTTTGCCAACAGTGTATTAAGAAATAATAAGGCAGATTAGTGCTTAATAATAAACCGTAATGAACAATAATCAAAATTCACTTAAGAACACAGAACTTTAACGTTGTTCAGTGGTTAAAATCCACCTAGTCCACGAGTCAATATTATTGCTGTTTCTCTCTCTATTTTGGCAGAGTTTTGGTATTACAGAATAATGGTCCCCTTTCCTGTCCAATATTCCCAGTATTTATAGGGGGATTCCATGGATAGGTTTGGGTAACCGCGTGAGTCAACCACGTATTTACATAATAATTACATTTAATACAAATAATTCCCATTTATATTGAGATATGATTTGATAATAGGATAATAGGTTTCTGCTATCTCGAAAAATAATTATGGCAGCCTGGTCATAAATAAACGTATAAAGGGATCCCGAGTCTCTAGGGATCCTTGAGTATGAAATATACTAGAATTACCAGGATCTGGATATCTCCTCCAAGCTCGTGCTTCAACAGCTATTTAATATTTTGAGCTTGCGCTTCACAGCCATTGCACCCTTAGTTTGGGATAAACTCAGGACGACTATATTCACGTATGCCCACTATGAATCTAAAACTGTCCACATGGATAACAAGCAGATATTATTCCCTTCGGTTATCTATCCGTGTATCTATCTGCCAGCTGTACCCGAGCTGAACAAATGAACTCGTGCTAAAATTAGGGTACAACATTTGCCCCCCAAGTCCCTGGCTTGTGTTTGATGTCGTCACTGTTGGTTTTTATTGATCAAATCAGAGATTATACGTAGCGGAACAACAATCAAATTGTTAATTTAATCCCATAAGATTTCTAGATCTACTTCTTCACATGTATATATATATTGAATCAAAGACATGAATAGAAAAATTACCTCAGGTCCTTCCTTGTTGCTATCTTTTTGTATGGCAAAATCCTTGAGATCTCACACCAAGATCTTCCAAAATGTTCTCAGCACACAAAGAACGAGTGTGTGCTCGCAATACAAAATAATAGGAAAAATCTATTTATCAGATGTTCGCAACACATGAGTTCTGATAAAGTTTGGACCTAGGTTTTGTGAAGAACAATGACTTTTGTATGTATCACTGTTCTCTTTCTCTGAGAGAGATTTCAAGATATTTTTCTATCCTTGAAAAGTTACGTTCTGAAAAACTGATATCCTATATTTAATATATCCAATATATTAAAATAAAATCTTAGTTATTTTAAAAAATTTAAAAATAACTAATCAGTTATTATATTTTTGTTTAAATAATAATATTTTAATTATATTACAATATCTCATTATTTATTTAATATTTAAATAACTAAAATTGTGGAACCAAGAAACTTTCTCAGTCTCTTATGCGTGTAGCACAGTGACTGTGCACTGTGCTACATGTGTACCACATGCCAGTGATGACATGTGATTTTTCCCAATTTTTATTATTATTTAAATACCAAAAATCCCAAAAATAAATTAATTTAAAATTAATTATATTTTTGTTAAATCAAATAATTAATTAATTCTTAATTAATTAATTACACATAATTATACAATAATTATGTTTGATATATAGAAAAATATTTTACTTATCAAATAAGTCATTTTTGCCCATTTTTGTATTTACCTTTGTCAGTGTTTGTTGGAGCCATTTCAGGGACCATAGACCTATAACATTATGCTCCAATAAATTGAAACTAAATAATTAAACTCTTTAATTATAATAGTTAATTTATTAATTCTGATATTTCTCCACTATAAATTCAGAATTTCACTCTTTATGTTATAGATATACTTTTACAAAAATCTTATCTTAAGTTGTCCATTGATATAACCATCTTACAATAGTTCAACCCTCTAATTAATTAGTTCATAAATTAGAATGGAAGAATTACCATTTTACCTTTCTAATTGACTTCTTATTCCTTAAGTACTATTAATTCACTAGTGAATAATTAATCTATAATCTAATAATAGATTTGAGCTAAAAATCATTCAGTTCCAGAATTAACCCTTAAGGGAACTAATATACGATTCGTTAGGAAAGATTAGATTCTGTATTGTTGATACATGTTCCCAGCCATCCATGATATTAAATCTCCAAAACAAAAGTCATTAGCCTCATTCTTTGAAGAGACCTTAACGAATGAATCAAAAGATTTAATAAACATGAACAGGAGTTCATGAACACTCAGAATTTAGGTTGATCTATAAATGATCATCAGTTATGATATGAATTACAAGTCTTTATTGTTAAATGGTTTTTGAATAAAGACTTTAATTCATATCGGTCCATGTCATATATAATCATATTATTTAAAGCACCTTTACCGAGATGTCTTACCACATCAATAATCTGAATCTAGATTATTTGTATCATTATGATACTCAGTAAACCGTACTTACAACTCCAATTAAAGAATTCCATAACTTTAATTTGTTGTTGTTTACTATTTTTATTCATTCATGTGATCTTAATTCTCTCGTACTAATACAAGATCACATCCTCAATAATGAAAATGGAATTTTTCTGATATTTACAAAATTATTCAAACAATAATTTAACAATCTAAATATAACAATAATAATAAACCATTGTATTTATTTATTCACAGAAAAAACAAATGTCTTTTACATGCTTTTAGGACACACTCCTAACAGTCACTTTCTGACGTACACAGTAGGGACTTTTAGACTTCTGTTGCGTAAAACCATGCCTGCCCACTTCTCGAGTACTGGACATGTGGTCTATTGCAATTGGCGTCTGTCCGAGTTTCGAGGACTGTAATAATTGTCTTGTCAACTTTTTGTCGCCATGTGGTCTGTTTGACCCTAAGCTTGGGATCTCGAATCAATCCCATTGAATGGTCTAGATTGATTTTCATGGTTTTCGTATAAATAGGGTGACCAACCTCAGACCCTACCACCTTTGCATTCAAGAAAATACCATTTTTCAAATTTCCTCCTTCTTCCCCAGAATTCCCAAAATGATTCGTCGTAAAGATTGGGATGAGTCGATGTTGGTCGATGGTGTGAAAACACTTCCTGATGTCAAATTCCAAAAACAAGCGAGAGGTTCCCCCATTCAATAGTCAAGAATTCTTGATGGTATCCAGCCGGAACAACCTGTTCTTTCTGACTACCTCGATTCAGTGCCAAAGAATTTCCTGCTGCTACCATATAATATTCATCTCGACTTGGTGACCCAGATTCTCAGAAGCTTTCTTAGAGCTTTCTGTGATCCGAGTCTACATCCTCCCGTCGACGAACACACTTCCTGTAAGTATCTCAATCTTTAACGATCCAACAACATTTTTTTTCTTTTTGTAATGTTCATCGCTAGGTATTGTTAGGCTTTTTGTGAACGTCAATAGGGAATGAGCTTCGACTTTAGACTCCATAAGTGAAACCAAATATGAAGGTATTCATAAAGCTGGGTAATTTTCTGGGTTAATCTGGGGTAGTTCTAATATCAAATAGGTTTAGAAAATACCTGTTTGGGGCATAAAAATCGTAAGGATTCTAGGTTTAAAACCAGGTAGCTTAAGGGTTACGATTCCTTAAGCAGTTTTGCACAAAACTACTTTTTAGAGGAAAGTAGTGGCCTGACGTTTCTGACACATGGATCCCTAAATACTAGAGGGCTGTTAAGAAACTGAGGCGTGTAGCCTAGGACATTGCGTGGCATCATGCGATGGGGCTGAGGCTAACTTTAGGCCGTAAACAACCTGTTTCGTTCTTCGTGCTGTCGCGTCATAGTTATAAATCATCTTAGGTTCGCCTACTAATTAGGCCGCTTTGTCATCAGGCGATCTGATGGCTCCTCAAAAGAATAATGCTTCGAAGAAGAACGCCTGTCCTCTCATTAGAAGAACAAAGGGAAGCAGGTCGCCTCCGAATCTCCCATCCTGCACTTCGGTCCGGTGGTGGAGAAGGAGCTCATGATCGATCCTAACGCATATTTCGAGGCTGAGCGTATAGTCTCAAAAGTCACGACTCAAGGGAAAGTAAAAAATATCCTATTGAGTCACAATATAGAAGTAGGATTCGACACTCTTCTTGCCCGACCTGCGTTTGAGGGGGAGCAGAGCTGTGCACCCCTTTCAAGATGGCTACGCGGCCTAGAGCGACGAACACATGAAGACCGGTGCATTCCTTCCTTTGGACCAGTACTTCGCGGACTTTTTGAACTACGTGAAACTAGCTCCATTCTAGCTCCCCCCAAACTCCTATAGGCTTATGGTGGGGTTGAAGTACTTATTTCTAAAGCACGAGTGGGAGGTCCCCACTCTGGCAGACATATTGTACTTCTTCTGCCTTAAAGCTAGCCCTGATCAGAGAGGGCAAGGTGATGGATTCTACTACCTCACGCGGTTTCCCAACTCCGCCCCCGTCATCGAGCTTCCCAGTCATCCAAACGACTATAAATATCTATTCTTTATGTCGAATGGCTTCAAGAACTGTGAACACTGGTACTTCAATCGTCCTCGTAAGTCTTCTACCCTTATGAACTCAGCTCGTGAATTTTATTCCTTCAAAACATTTCTTTTTTGTACATGTTTTTATTGATTTTGTTTCTAGCCATATTTGCGAGGACGGGAAAATTTGTGACCCTCGGGGGTCAATAAGAATATTATCCAGGCTTCCCCCTGGAGAAAAGGACTATCGCCAGGTCGTGAACGATGCCACCATGTTGGCATGTGGGCTGATCGGAGAGGGGCAGACATTAGCTTTGAGGACCCAGGCTCCGCTCCCAACCATCCCCGAGCTTCCCACTCCTCAAGAGGTCTTACCGGCCTGTGAGGACAGCGAGGAGGAAGATGCCGAGGTGCCTCTTGTGCGAAAAAGACGGGCTCCCGAGGCTGTCCGGGAACCTGATCCAGATCGAGTTGCGTTAGGGGCAGCAGCTGGCCCCTCCGGACAAGGTAACCCATACCTCTTTAGGGAATTAGATAGGGTTGTTTCCGACTTTAGGTTAGTTCGTTATAATCTGAATTAGCTTGTTAGCCGTCATCCTTCTGACCCAAATCTAAACGTAATCCTGCTCCAGTGTGTAGACCACATAGTGGTACACCATGACAATAGTTATCCTAGGGGCACAATCGTAGTTGACAACACCCTAAATTTTAGATCCGCCATTTTTGAAGAATACGGGACAAACCGTAGGTCCTGGCCTTCTCTGCTCTAGGGTGCATTTACTCCTAGGTTTAGACAATACGTAGATGAGTCCAGCCCCGAGGAAGGACCTGAACCCTTTAGGATCCAATAAGTATTAACTGTAGATTCCCCTTCTCCTCCATTAGCTCCAAGGCCGGAGGTGGTGCCTATCCTGACAAAAACACCCGAACCGGTGATAATAGAATCCTTACCCAACCTGGAGGGTAGGATCTTTGTTTTCTTTCTTTCTTTATAAATGATTTTTGAAACATTATTTTTGTGAACTAACTCCTTTTTTTCTTTTTAGGTGAAGAGATGGAACAATCAGGAGCTCCCGACCTACGAACTGCTTTCCAAGCTAAGAAAGCCGGCGCAGGCCCCGTTGTGAAGAGGCTCAGGGTGGCGAAGAAGACCACCCCTACAAAGGGGAACACTTCAAAGTCCCCCGCCAAGAATAAGGACACAGGCTCGAATCGGGAGCCAGCTCCGGTGGCTAATGTCGCTATTGGGCAGCTTCTTCCTCCCCCACCTCGATTCATGCCTCCTTAAGTTATACAAACAGAGGCCTCCATCGTCTGAATACCTATCGACCCTCAAGACCTGGAGAAGATCCATGAAGCCTTTCATCTATCATTTATGAGACCGCGACTCACATGGTGGGTCATGCTTATAAAGCTAGCTCGAGGGATCTGAGGACCATTGAGGAGCGCAGCCTCGAGAACATTCTTGAGTCCACCATGGGGATAAATCTCACTGTGAGTTCCTTTCCCATACTTGGTGGTGAAATTGTTTTGTTTTTTTTTACTACGCTCACCTTATATTTTTAACTTGTTTAGTCATTTTGTAGTCCATCCTGGCTCGATATCATAGCATAGCTCGCGCTAGGGCTAGAAATGATGAACTATGAGCTGAGCTGGACGCTGCCAAGGAAAATGAGCAGGCCGCCAAAGCCGCCTTGACAAATTCTCGAAAGAATGAGTAGGCTGCCCAGACTACTCTCACTTCTTCCCAGGAAAGTGAGCAGGTCACAAAGACTGCGCTATTTGCCTCCCAAGCTCAGACCACTGAGGAGAGTCATCTAGCTGAAGGTCTTCAGGTCGAGATTGGTGAGCTCAAGGCAAAACTACTCGAGGCCAAAGCTAAGGTCAAGGAAGAAAAGGTGGCATCTTCATCAGCCATGGAGGAGATGTTATACCATTGTTGGGCCTTCAACCAGGATGGAAACTTCTCATTTATGGAGCCCGGGTTGTGGGATCCATACCTTGCTAAATTCAAGGCTCGGTTCCTACAAGAACCCTCAGAAACTTGTGAGGCTTCTGGAGCGGCGGAGGGAGACGGCGAGGAGGTCACTTCTGTGGGGCGAGCTGATGGAGCCCAATGATCTCTCTTTTTTTTTTGTTTCCTTTGTAATTGTTTAACAATTTTTTGATATTTAAACAATTGCCTTCGGGCTCAGTTCAAGGTTTTTTTCTACTGGGTGCAATTTGTTTGTTTTATTTCAATATATATCTAACTTTTGATCCACCTATCTTTCCTTTATTATCTTCTTATGCTTATGAATCCTTAGATTCTTGTACACTCGAGATTTTAGGAATCAACTTTTAGATCAAGATAGATTTTATTGAACTTGGTTATATCCAAGTTTTATTTGCTTATTTTTATCATACATGTTAATAATCAGGCCTTAAACTTGGTTATATCCAGGGTTTTTTAATAATTTAAACTTAGTTCGTGCTAGGTTTATTGTTAACTCAAGTTTTAACAAGCCTTTGAATAATCAAGTTTCCCAAATTTCCAAGTTTTGACCTAGTTATATCTAGGATTTTAAAGATTTGAACTTAGTTCGCGCTAGGTTTATTGAAAACTTGAGCTTTAAAAAGTCGTTGAATAATCAATTAATCCAACCTTCTAAGCTTCGGACCTGGTTATATCCAGGATTTTAAATTATTTAAACTTAGTTCATGCTAGGTTTATTGAAAACTTGAGCTTTAAAAATCCGTTGAATAATCAATTAATCCAAGCTTCTAAGTTTCTTAATATTATCTGAGTAGGCTTAATTTTTGCCAATCTCAGTTATGTGGCCCCCAAGTAACTAGAATGCATAAACTTTCTTGGTTACTTCTCCAAATATGAGAACACGAGCTAATACAACACTAGGCAATAGTTATTTAACAATCCATTTATTATTTAATAAAAAAATAATTTATAAATAAGCCTTACATTGATGGTGGTACTACTGATAATACTTTGTCAAATGTAGAGCATTCCAAGTCCTTGGGACTACTTCCCCATTCAGCCGAGCTATCTTGAAAGCTCCCTCACGCAAAACCTCAACGACCTGATATGGTCCCTCCCAGTTCGTTCTTAATTCACCGTCCTTGGGATCTTTATTTGCCAAAAAGACCCTCCGGAGAACTAGGTCGCCTAATCCCAATCTACGACTTTTGACTTTTGAATTGAAATAGCGAGTGATCTTTTGTTGATAATGGGCAAGTTGTAGTTGCGATTCCTCTCATTTTTCTTCGATCAGATCGAGGGATGCGTTAAGTAATTCATTATTCTATTCTTGATCAAACGTCCTTTTCCCATGAGTAGTTACCATTGCTTCGATTGGAAGCAAGGCCTCGCTTTTAAAAATCAGGGAAAATGGAGTATGCTAGGTGGAGGTCCTGTGAGAAGTTCAGTACTTGTGGGAGCTGCTCGGGCCATAATCCTTTGGCTTCATCTAACCTCTTCTTCAAGCTTGCCTTAAGGGTTTTGTTTACAACCTCGACCTGCCTGTTGGCCTGCGGATATGCTACTGAGGAGAAGCTCTTAGTGATACCTTATTTTTCACAGAAGTCGGTGAAGAGAAAGCTGTCGTACTGTGTCCCGTTGTCTGACATGATCTTTTTAGGAAGCCTAAATCAACATATAATACTCTTCACCACGAAGTCCAGGACTCTTTTTGAAGTGATGGTTGCCAAAGGATCGGCTTCTACCCACTTTGTGAAATAGTCAATCGCCACCACCACATAAGGAACTCCCCCTTTCCCATAGCCAGGGAGCCTATTAGGTCGATTCCCCATACCGCAAATGGCCATGGGGATGAAATCATGGTTAGCTCGACCGAAGTAGCTCGGGAAATCATAGCAAAACGCTGACATTTTTCGCACTTCTGAACATATGAGATTGAGTCTTTCGTTAAAGTGGGCCAAAAATATCCATGCCTCAATATCTTCAGTGCTAGGTTTTGCCCCTAGCATGATCTCCACAAAAGCCTTCGTGTATTTCTCTTAAAATGGTTTTGGCTTCCTGGGCAGAACGCATCGTAGGAGAGGCAACAAATGACCACGTCGATATAAGGTTCCATCTATTATTTCGTACTGCGGAGCTTGGTAAAGTATTTTTCTTGCGTCCTTTCTGTCGTCAGGTAACTTTGTTGTTGCGAGGTATTCCATTATGGGAGTCATCCAGGTCGGTCTTATGTCGATCATTTCGACCTATATCATTCCTTCTGTCACACTCGGGCTTTCCAAGACCTCCACCGACACTACATTCAACATTTTAGCTTCTTTTGTGGTGGCAAGCCGTGCCAAGGTGTCAACATTAGAAATCTGCTCATGGGGTATCTGTTCAATAGAACTGTACTCAAATTCAGACAATTCGCCCTTTACCTTAGCTAGGTAGGCCGCCATCTTGGTACCTCGAGCTTGATATTCTCCCAATACCTTATTGACCACGAGCTGAGAATCACTATAGCATTGGATATCTTTCGCTTTGAGCTCCCTTTCCACTCTCAGCCCTGCTAGTAAGACCTCATATTCGACTTTGTTGTTGGATGCCTCGAATCTGAATCTCAGAGCTGTGTGAAATCGATGCCTTTCTAGTAAGATTAAGATTATCCCAACTCCCGATCTGTTCTCGTTTAATGATCCGTCCATGAAGATTTTCCATAACTCCTACACTGGCTCCTTCAAGAGCTCCTCTTGCAACCCGGTGCATTCATCCATAAAATCAGCAATGGCCTGACTTTTGATCGAGGTCCGTGGCACGTACAATATCTCAAACTGGCTAAGTTCGATAGCCCATTTTAAAATATGTCTCAACGTTTCTGGTTTTGCAAAACCTGCCTTAAATGTTAGTCGGTCATGATGTTGATAGAATGGGACTGGAAATATGGCCGAAGCTTTCTAGAAGCCAATATCAGACAGAATGCCAGTTTCTCTATCAATGGGTATTGTGACTCGGCTCCAAGAAGTCTCTTGCTTATATAATATATTGGTTTTTGAGCACGATCTTCTTCTCAAACTAACACGGCACTAACTGCATTATCTGTCACGACCAGATAAAGGAATAAAGGTTCTCCAGACATAGGCTTAGATAACACTGGGGGCTCAGCCAGGTGTGTTTTTAGGTCAAGGAATTCCTATTCACACTCCTCAGTCCACTCAAATTTTTTGTTTCCTCTGAGCAAGCTGTAGAATGGCAGACACTTGTTAGTGGATTTTGAAAAGAAACGATTCAAAACCGCCACCCTTCTAGTCAGGCTTTGAACTTCTTTACGCAACCTAGGTGAGGGCATTTCTAACAGTGATTTGATTTTCTCAGGATTCACCTCTATTTCCCTTGTGTTGACTATGAATCCCAAGAATTTTCTAGATGCTACTCTGAAAGTGCACTTCTGAGGATTCAGCTTCATGTCATACCTCCTTAATATTCCAAAACATTCTTCTAGATCGAACACATGGTTATTGGCAGTCTTTGATTTGACAAGCATATCATCGACATACACTTCCATATTTCTCCCGATCTGATTAGCGAACATCTTGTTGACCAAATGTTGATATGTAGCCCCGACATTCTTCAGCCTGAAGGGCATAGCTTTATAACAATATACATTATGTTTGGTCATGAAGCTAGTATGTTCTTGATCCAAAGGATTCATAACGATCTGGTTATATCCAGAATATGCGTCCATGAAGGACATGAGCTCATGACCTGTTGTGGCATCTACCAACTGATCAATCCTTGGCAATGGGAAACAATCCTTGGCATAAGCTTTATTCAGATCGGAGAAGTCGATACAGGTCCTCCATTTCCCATTTGGCTTCGGAACCAACATGGGATTGGCGACCTAGATTGGGTATTTTGCCTTGCCGATAAACCCGCATTTTAATAGTCGAGCTACTTCTTCCTCAAGAGCTTTATCTCAAACCATTCCCAAGTGTCTCCATTTTTTGGATTTTGCAGGCATGTTCTTGCCCAAATTTAAGGTGTGCCTTATTACATTCATACTTATTCCCACCATATCTTCATGTGACCAAGCAAAAACGTCTAGATTCTCCTGTAAGAAATCGACCAGCTTCTTCTTCCTTTTATCGTCAAGATTCTTCCCAATCTTTACGACTCTTGAAGCATCTTTGGGGTCAATGTTTACTTCCTTGAGCTCCTCTATGGCTTGAAGTTCTGACCTGTCTTCGCCTATCAGTGGGTCAATATCATCGCGTTGGGCGACATCACTATCCTCTTTTCGCTGAGGTTCTTCTGTCCCGCAAGTAGCTTCTACTTTCTGGGACTCCTCACCTCTGTCATTTATGACCATTGCTTGTTGCCTGGGTTGTGATTTTCCCTTCATAGAAATGCTACAACATTCTCTGGTAGCGAGCTGATCACCTCTGACGGTGCACATTCCTGCTGCTAAGGGGAATTTTATTGCTAGGTGGCAGATAGAGGTTATGGCTTCAAACGCCACCAGCGTAGGTCGGCCCAAAATTGCATTGTATGCAGCTGGACAATCGATTACTATGAACTCAAGTAACTTGGAAATAGTTCGCGAGTCTTCTCCCAATGTCACCACCAATCTGATCGTCCCGATGGCTGCCGATCCTTCACCAGAAAATCCGTACAGAGTCATTGAGGTCACCTTCAAATCAGTTACAAGTAACCCCATTTTTTCCAAGGTGGACCTGAAAAGTAGATTCACAGAACTTCCATTATCTATAAGTGTTCTCCGGACCCTCCGGTTGGCGAGCTGAACGGTTATGACCAACAGATTGTTATGTGGGAATTGGACATGGCTAGCATCATCTTCTATGGAAATGACTGGTCTTTTCCAATCGTTGTTGTTTTGATAACCGTTGTTCCGGGATGAACTCCATCCCATTATGGGACTTCAGTTCGTTAATGTACCTCTTCTGGGCCCCGCTGCTCGTGCCAAATGGGGTCCTCCCGAAATGGTGGTTATATCCCCCTACTATCGGAGGAGGGTCGACCTAATTTGTTTGAGCTCCAATTTGACTTACTGGAGCATGGGGAGCTGATTGAGGGTTTTGTCCAATGGGCTGATTAGGGACAACCCGATTTCGGGCGTACTAGGCCAACGGTCTGGCTCTGATGAGAGTTTCAATCTCATCCTTCAGCTGTCAACACTCATCAGTGTTATGACCGTTGTTGTTATGGAATCGGCAGAACTTTGAAGAATCCCTCTTCGCCCTCTGGTTCTTCAACGGTTCTGGCTTCTTCCATGGAAGGCGAGTAGCATTTCCCAGGAAGATGTGCTCCCTGTTGTCCGTTAGGTCTGTATAAGTAGCGTAAACAAGTTTGAACTTCTCCATAGATTTGTTATTCTTCGTCCTGCTCTGATCGCCCTCTCCATTTCCTTTCGTTTTGTTATTTCCCCCTTGGTTATTCTGGGTAACGGTTTGAGCCGTAGCTGCAACATCCGTTATCGCTCCAACGGGCTGGACATGGGTCTGGCTGGTTCCCGCAACAGAAGCTCATGCCTAATATAGGTTAATCCACTCTTGAGCTCGGGACAAGAATTCATCCACACTCTTAACTCCTTTTCTTTGGAGTTCTTGCCACAGGTCGCCCTCGATGAGAATTCCTTTCCTCAGTGCCATTAGCTTAGAGCTGTCATTAGCATCCCTAGCCTGTGCAGCGATATTGGCGAATCTACTTAGATATGCCTTCATTGTCTCACCAGGTTGCTGCTTTACGTTTTCCAATGAATTAGTATCAATCCGAGCTGCCTGTGAAGCTCGAAATGCTTTTTTGAAATCAGAGGAAAACTTCTTCCACGAGCTTATGAAATGCCTCTTATATTGCTTAAACCACTGCCTGACTGGCCCGACCAGAGTTGCAGGGAAGAAAATACCCCTTAGATCGAGCCTGACATTGTGAGACATCATCACGGTGTTAAACATTCTGATGTGATCTGATGAATCTCCAGCTCCATCAAATTTTGACAAGTGTGGCATTCTAAAGCCTACTGGATATGTGGCCGCCGCAATATTTGGAGCGAAAGGCTTGAGGTCGACTTCTGAGTCACAATCGTCTTTTTCTTTTCTAGATAAAAGCCTCTTCACTTGCTTTTCCATGAAAGCTAGCCTTTTGAGATTTTGGTCCCTAGTCCCTAGGTTACCTGGGGGTTGTTCAATTGATCCCATCCTATTGTATGCGTTTGATGGGTAATTGTCCCTCCAAGCTCAAGCTTGGTTTTGTGGGGCATTCCCCTTATCGCATAATATGGACAAACCTCCTTCTTATCGAGTATAGCTAATATCTTCATTCCGAGTTGGATTTCTTCTCTGCCAATTCAGACAATCGTGCAAATCAAGTTGTGGATCATACCGAGGGCTCTGTGCTGAACTCAACTAATTTCTTAGGTTGCCCTTGGACCCACCGCCACAACGACTTTCAGTCTAGTAACTCCCGTTTGTGAAACTTACAGCTCACGGTTGTGACCAAGGATCTGGATTTTTGACACGTGTTCGTGGGACGTACGTATTGGCAGATAGGGGAGGATTCCTCCTAACATCTCCATAAGCTGGAATGTCCGTTGAGGATGAGGTGGTGTCAGATGTCTTATAGGCGACGGGGGTTGCCTTATCGGTGAGGTTGTCCTCATTCCTTCAGGGAGGACTAAATTAGCTCACCTATGTTCTACTCCAATGTCTCTAGTTCTCTGTGCCTAGAGATCCGATCGCAATGTAGGAGGGTTGGTTGGAACATTTGGTCTTTGTGAGCCTATCCCAGACCCTCCTCATGGATTGCCATGGGCATTCCTGGGGACCTGTGAAGAAGGCATCGAACTTGGGGTTGCAGTCCTAACCGACCGACTGACATGCTGAATACCCGTATGATGGTCGTTGGGTTGAGCATTTTGGTGATCTCGCTTTGTAGGTACAAAATTTGGAGTGGCGGTTCTGATTAATCGACTTGGTTTGGATCGTTTATTCCTGTGGGACTTGTGAGACCCACTTTGCCTCTTTTCGACATTAACATCGGTTGCAAGAGAGGGTAACTGGGCCAAAACCTCCTCAATCTACCTATTTGCCTTAGTGAGATGGATTCTCAATTGCATGGTTTCCAACTCAACGACAGTTAGGTAGTAAATTTGGATTTGGCAGCAATGACGTCGAACTCCCAGTGTCGCCATGACCTGTTGGTTGTTTTCCCAAACGTTAGTGAATCTCAGGGCCACGTTCATTCAGAACAGTAGTATGATGGGCCTCCTGCCCACCATGATGTTCTATCTCATTATCATGCATTGAGCGAGTGAGCACCATGATGAGAATCGACTGGGATTTTGATGAAGTACTAATTTTCTCTCAACGAAAGCACCAAACTGTTGACGCGTTTTTTCACCAACAGTGTATTAAGAAATAATAAGGCAGATTAGTGCATAATAATAAACCGTAATGAACAATAATCAAAATTCACTTAAGAACACAGAACTTTAACGTTGTTTAGTGGTTAAAATCCACCTAGTCCACGAGTCAATATTATTGATGTTTCTCTCTCTATTTTGGTATTACAGAATAATGGTCCCCTTTCCTGTCCATCATTCCTAGTATTTATAGGGGGATTCCATGGACAGGTTTGGGTAACCACGTGAGTCTACCACGTATTTACATAATAATTACATTTAATACAAATAATTCCCATTTATATTGAGATATGATTTGATAACAGGATAACAGGTTTCTGTTATCTTGGATAATAATTATGACAGCCTGGTCATAAATAAACGTATAAAGGGATCCCGAGTCTCTAGGGATCCTTGAGTATGAAATATACTAGAATTACCATGATCTGGATATCTCCTCCAAGCTCGTGCTTCGACAACTATTTAATATTTTGAGCTCGCGCTTCACAGCCATTGCACCCTTAGTTTGGGATAAACTCAGGACGACTATATTCACGTATGCCCACTATGAATCTAAAACTGTCCACATGGATAACAAGCAGATATTATTCCCTTTAGTTATCTCTCCGTGTATCTATCTGCCAGCTGTACCTGAGCTGAACAAATGAACTCATGCTAAAATTAGGGTACAACAGAAACCATCTTTTCACTTCATCATCAGATGCTATAAATGTTCATATCTATGATTAACACTCCCACTCAATTATACTACCGAGTTCCCAAGATGTAAGTATGAGCTAGTCCGTAGGGTAAGCGGGTAACGAAAAAGTCAAAGAACTCAAATAATACAATCAGTTAGAATACTAACCACTCAGAATTGAGATAGAATTGACCTATGGTCAACTATATGATATGACGAGAATAGATAATAACTGTATGTTTACTTATCCTATCAACTGTCAATATCGGTCCAGTCCAATGTAACAAATTCATCCGATCTTATTTACTTTGCTAATGTTCTAGAAAGAACATAACACTACAATGTGTAAGTAGATCATATCGTAGATTGGCAAGTCAGTGTAAATCCTGTGCACTGACTAATCTTAGGACTAACTTATTTTGAACATATAATCATATTTATATTCCACTGTGATTAAGTCATTATAAATACGATTAGCTATATGTTCGAGATTTAATAGAAGTTTATATTAAACAAATAATCATGAAAATAAAACATGTGAACAAAGTGATTAACCAAGTCAAAATATGATTTCTATTCTTTTATTGATAATAAAATGAGATTACAAAGAATTTGAGTTTTAATTAGGGCATAAAATCCCAACAAGAACTTCCCGGAGGCCACACCGAAAGTGCATTTCTTGGGATTCAGTTTCATCCCATATAACACTTTGCCACTAATAGAGCTTTATAAGTCTCGATATTTCTATCAACACCTCATTTCTTCTTTTAGATCCACTTGCACCCAATGGCCCTAAAGTCACTAAGTGCTTCCACAAGATCCCAGATGGAATTTGAGTACATGGACTCCATTTCCTGTTTCATGGCTTCGAGCCATAGTTCCTTTTTAGAGCTATCAATTACCTGTTTAAAAGACAACAGATCATCATTACTAGTGTCACCAACAATCATATTGGTTTCACCATCTAAACCATAGCGAACTGCGTTCTTAGAAACCATCCCACTACGACGAGGCTCCGTGACTGTTTGCTCAGGAACAATGGTACTATCTTCATTTAAATTGACTTGCGTTGTTTGGACATGACGAGTGGGAATTTCATCATCAACTCTCATTGATGACGATGGAACATTGGTTGGAGTCAATTCTTTAGTCATCTCCTCTAAAACAACTTTGCTGCTTGGTTTGACGTTTTGGACATAGTCATTTTCCAGAAAAGTAGCATTCATAGAACTAAACACTTTCTTTTCTGAATGAATATAGAAAAGTCCACCCCGAGTACCTTTAGGATAGCCAACAAACATGCAAACTTCAGTTCGTGGTTCTAGCTTTCCTTCATTTTTCCTCAAGACGTGGGCGGGACACCACCAGATTCTATAATGGCGTAAACTAGGTTCACGACCATTCCACCGTTCTAAAGGTGTTTTGGGGATTGATTTAGATGGCACGACATTGAGAATGTCATTCGCGGTTTGAATTGCATGTCCCCAGAATGAAGTTGGTAGAGTTGAGTAACTAAGCATGCATCTAACCATTTCCAATAAAGTTATGTTTCGGCGTTCCGCTACACCATTTTATTGCGGAGTACCTAGGGCAGTAAGTTGTGATAAAATCCCAAGTTTAGTTAAATGATCTTGGAACTACATATCGAAATATTCTCCACCCCTATCAGATTGCAAGTTCTTTAATGTTTTACCTAATTGGTTCTGAGCCATCTCTAGGAATCTCTGAAACTTTGAAAATGTTTCTGATTTCCTATGCATTAGGTAAAGACATGAGTATCTAGAGTAATCCTCAATGAAAGTGATGAAATACTCAAAACCACCCCTGGCTTGTACATTCAAAGGTCCACAAACATCTGAATGCATAAGTCCAAGTGGTTCTTTGGCCCTATCACCCTTTGCAGAGAATGGACACTTGGTCAGTTTGTTTTCTAGACAAGATTCATAGAAAGGTAATTCACCTAAGGTGAGTACCCTCAAAGGCTCATCATTTGTAAGTATTTGAATCCTATCATAGTTAATGTGACTTAGTCTCAAGTGCAATAAATATGTCATATTATTGTTATCGATCTTTTGACGTTTATTGGTCCTAGGTTTAGCTACTTTGAATAAATCATTGTTAAGAGCGAGGGGTTCGTTAGGTCGCAAAATATAAAGCCCGTTTTCCAAACATGCAATACACAATTGTGATCCATTGAAGGAAATAGATATATTAGAACTTGTGAAAGTCATAACAAATTGTTCTAATTGCAACATGGAAATCGAAATTAAATTTCTACTAAAATCCAGAATAAAAAATACATCATTTAAAATTAAGTATTTATTTCTGAACTTCAGACAAGCTTTTCCACTAGCTTGGACTGCAACGAATGCTCCGTTTCCAACTCTAAGCGTTAAGCTGCCTTCGTCCACTTCCTCCTACGATTCAAGAAGCTGTAAAGAGTTGCAAACATGGTTGGTAGATCCAGAATCAATAATCCAAAGAGATTTTTCATTTTCTAAAACACATGTTTCTAAGATAAATGAACCATAATCATTACCTTTGTTTTTCGCTGCTAGAAACTAGGGGCAATCTCGTTTCCAGTGCCCCTTCTCTTTGCAGTGAAAGCACTTATCTTTACCTTTCTTGTTTTTCTTGTTTTTCCCCTTATGCATCTGTGCATTTGGTTATGCACTCGTCTTTGCAGTCTTTTCAGGCTTGGGGTTGTTGTTTTGTCCACCTTTCCTCTTGTTTCCAGCTTTCGAAGATGAAGCTTGCTTAGCTTCAGCCTTAGCTGGATCAGCAGCAACAACATTAGTCTTATTTTCTCCTCCCTTACTAGGTCCACCAATGATAGGCTCAAAAATCTAAAGCTCGTTCATGAGCTATGTCAGACCATAGTTGAGTTGATCACAAACGTGCAGACACGGTGCCATCCGAGCATTTACGGTGCCATCACGAACGTGCGGAGACGGTGCTCTCCAAGCATTTATAGTGCCATCAAGAGCGTGCGGAGATAGTGCTCTTTTTGGGGATTCCTCAGTCATGACGAATTCGGAGTTGTCACCAATCAACACTGTGTTGATGTTTTGTTTCCATTTAAGGAAGTTTTCTCCAGTGAGTTTCTCCATCGAAAGTTGAGAAAGGATGGGAGTAGACACAACCATACTTAAAACTATCAATTATCAATAAAATAGAAATCAATCACATTTGCTCAATAAAACTCTTATTCACACAAATTTCAAGAAATAGCACAACATATACCAAAATATGTAAGATGTGAGAAAAAAAACCAAAATAGTCATATCTCTATTTCTTTAGGTTTTTAACTAATCTAAGATATCCTTGTCCCAGTTGGCGAGAGTGAAAAATACCACTAGTTAAATAAACTTGTAAACTTATTTAATAATGGACACCATTATTAACAACCTACTATTCGATCAAAATAAGAAAACAAAATCTCTTATTTTAAGAGCTAGACCCATGATTTTGATAATCATAGATTTAGTCCTAGTAGTCACCGTAGGGGTGAGTTTAGTAGAATTTGACCTATAATTATCTATCTTTCTAAATCTAACCTTGTCAAAATAACTAATGAACACCTTCCGTAAGGGGACGAATCAAAGTGTCTCGAGGCCCCATTAAGTTATTGACTTTGTTAAACCAACGATGGAGATCGAATATAATTCTTAAAATAAGCTCATTATAAAATTAAAAAAAGTATTCTTATTATTTTTTGAAAATTAATGTCTGGTTCTCCAAAAAATTGTAAGATTATAATTTTTCAAACCAAAGTCTTATAATTTCCAATTAATTCCAAAGTGTCACATTGAAGAAAATTCAATTAATTTAGAATTAATTTGTTGCTAATCAATATTTAGGTTTAACTAATATAATGAACCTATACAATTAAGTCCAACTCAGGTAAATGGGCCTTAAAAATTGAGCTTGTATGGAGGAGGGCTGGGTCCAGTATGTCGTTCCCACTACAAAGGCCCTCAAACTTCCATACAAGGTCCAAAAGATCAGAATTTAAACCTTTGGTTTATTAATTATTATTAATTGATTAGGCACACTATAGTCATGCAAAACAAATAGGCCTTCACAAGTGGAATCACCCACAAGAGAGGAATTTAAACCGAGCTCAGTGCATAATAAGTTGTCCTCAGCTACTAGTGGCCGACCCGCACCCTATGTGCTAGTGTAAACCTCAGCACTCTTAGGCCGTTGGTTTACTGTTTACATGGCATAATACCATTATTTATAAAGCACACAAAATAAGGAACTCTTAGTCCCATTATAAATCCACATCCAGGTGCGGTTTTCTCACCTTTAATTCCCAGGTTTACTGATTACGAGCGACGCCTCTCGAGCACGATCCGCCTCTCGAGCCCTAGCTTAATACCTAGTCACAAGAAAGATAGGGAGTACCATTAATAATCACGTTAATATTTCCGGATGGAGTTCTAGCTTCTGGGACATCGAATTCCACCAAACACGGTGGTGGAGTCGATCTTGAGCACCCTAGGTTAGGTTCCTGTGCTTATAACCTTCAAAAGATAAAAAATACCCTTATGGGCCGCGGCCCCTGAAACCCATCCTGCGACCCGCCCCTGAAATAGAGGCTAGGCCTCCCTAAGGACAGACACGCGCCGCGACCCTGCCCTGTGGTGCCACGGCGCTACCCCACAGCAAAGCCTCCTTGGCTCTTCCTTGCTTCGCAGGGCCGCGACACTCTAGAACAGAGCCGCGGCCTAGCCCTTCGTGCCCAGAAAATCCACCATTCCTAATATCCTAACCTTGCTCAAAACCACCCAAAGCACCCTAAATCCAAAACCCATTGATCACAAGACTTTTAACATGATTCTAGCAACATAATCCAACAAAAACCTAGCTTAAAAACTCATTAAGATCCCATTTTGATTTCTGAAACCCAGCAGCTCAAGATATCTAAAACCAGTCATGCAAACTCAGAATTTAAACTCTAACGAATTGAAGCTTACCTTCTTTGATGAACCACTTCCTTAAAAATTTCTAAGCTAATACCCAAGCTTTCCAGCTTCAATTCAATCCTTAAATTTCAAAACCACATCTGTTAGGAACGAGTTTCCTAATATACAGTGGAATGGTGGTGTGGTTGGCCCAGTGTACAACAAATTTTTTGTAACATATTTAATCTACCTTTAAATATGCGGATCCATTAATATACATACATTAATCATAAACAAGATAAGGATATAATTCATACCTCTTAAAGCCTATCAAGTATCCTTGCTATCTTTTCGTATTTAGAACGATCTTCCTATCCAAGCCGCTCCCACATACTCACGCCAAGATCTCCCAACGCGTTCTCTACACCTCAAGAAGAGAATGAAGGATAGTTTATTTGTGATTCTACTTGATGTACTCAACTCATGAGATCAAGAGAATAGGCCTGAGAATTGGTTCTTTATTTTCAGGGAGAGAAAACTATCGTTCTATTTTTCACTGAGCGAATAGTCTGAGTTGTCTCACACCTCTGAATATTTTTATGATTAGTCATACTTAAAAGAAAATATTCAAATTTTAAAAAATAAATCTGTAACCATTTTACAATTTACTTTTTAATTAATTAATTATTCTATTAATGAAAAAAAAATCCAAAAACCAATTTTTGAATTATCCATTAATTAATTAAATAAATAAAAATGAAAATCCCATCCCTGAAAATTGCCCTACACGCCACACACAGTCCATGGACTGTGTGTGCACGTGTAGCCTCTCTAATTTTAGGGATGTTGTTTTTTAAATTTTTATTTAATTATTTATTCAAACTACTTTGTCAGATAAGATCTAACAACCTGATAACTAATTCAAATTTGAATTCAAATTAATTATCAAATATAATTAATTATTTGAATAAATATTACTCTTTTAAATTCAAATCCAATTTGAACTTATCAGATTATTATCTCCCACTCAAATAAAGATATTTAATTAATTCTACCAATTAATTAAATCCAAAATTTTCGAAAAAAGAAATATTTAATTTATTATAATTTCGAAAATTATAATTAATTAATTATTTAATTAAATTTCGAAAATACTTTAATAATTTAATATAATTTCGAAAATTAACTACAACTAATTTGTAATTAATTAATCAATCGCTATTATCATTTAATTGCATATTTGATCTGAAGAACAAATTTCTTCTTAAATATGTCCTTAAACTATTTCTCCCTTCATATCAACTCTTACCTTGAACAGTGTTGATAGAGTCGCTATGGGGACTTATGGACCTATAATTCCAAGCTCCAATAAATTTGAGATTATTAATTAAACTCTTTAATTAAATAATCTTAATTTATTAGTCTCATGATTATTCCACTATAAATATGAGACTCCACTCTTGTAATTATAGACATTTCATTTACTAAGTACTTTATAATCATAAAGCGTCCATTGATATAATCATTTCATACAACTAAGTACTCTAATGATGGTTCATAATTAATCGGGAATAAAATTACTGTTTTACCCATTTAATTATCTCTTGTTTCCTTAAGTATCATTGACTCTACTAGTGAAGGTTAATTCATAACTAAATTGTGAATTTGAGCTCAATAACCTTTCAGTCCCAAAAGTCAACCCTTAAGAGAACCATCATTGAATCTCTTGCGAGAAGGCACAGATTCCATATCTGTATACTATGTCCCTAGCCATCTACATTAATGAGTTCCCAAAACAAAAGTTTCTAGCCTGATCATTCTGACAGACCCTAACAAGTGAATCAAAGAACTCATATAACATAAACATGAGTTCATAGTAACTTCAGGATTAAGATCTATTTGTATATGATCATCAGTTGATATATTTAATTAATACTTTGAAATAGTATTTAACTAAGTATTAATAAACATATCTGGTCCAGTTCTATATATTCTCTAATATATAAAGCACATCCACTAAAGTGTCCAACCACACTAGTGATCTGGATCTAGATCACATGTATTCATAATACTAGTGGACCGTGCTTGCAGTAATTAATCTAAAGATTCCATAACTTTATTTTACTGCGAACTATTCAAGTTCATTTATGTAACGGCCCAAATCCGCTAATAAGGCTTAAGGGCCTTGATTAGTGTGTCGGGAGGGCATAAATGGGATTAGAGTGAATACCATTGACTTAAATGTGTGAATATGTGATTGATGATGATTATATGATAGTTAATGATATTATGTCATAATATGAAATATTTATGTGATGTATGTGAGAACCACATTATTATGTGGCCAGGTTCATAGAGCGCAACTCGAGACGATCCTAGGGTCAGGTAGCGGGAAAAGTCACAACGGGACTTAAGATATGACTTTGGACAAGTCAGGGGTATTTTAGGTATCGGGTAGCTATTTGGACTATCGGGTTATGAGAATAAATATATGGAGATATATTTGAGGTTAGGATGTCTAGGTGGGAATACTGGGGGATTTTACCGTTTTGGTCTCGGGGACGATTCCGACACCCCGAGCCTTGGGATTAACTTAATGAGTGGGACAAAAGCTAGGAAGCCTTTAGGAAAAAGATAAACCGACCTTATTTTCTTCCTTCAGTTTAGTATTCTCTCTCAAGGAACATTCAAGAGATACTCAAGGGGAAAAACAGGGGAAAATTCTTGAGAAGTTGGAGCTGTAGATTGCTGGGAACTCAAAGGAATTTAGGGGTAAACTTGAGACTTAGCTCAGTGAATAATCCAGGACTAAATCAGGGCTAAGGTATGCACTTAATTTCCTTTTCTGTGATTTGAACTTCTGGGTTTTCTTGTTGGGTTATTGAGGAGGCTGTGGCTTTATATTTGAAGGCAGAATTGAGGAGGAAACTTTGTGATTTTGCTAGGTTTTGGCTTGGTGAAGTGGTTTAGCAGAAGAGGTAAGTTTCAATCAATGATTTAAAGGTTTTAATTTGGATTTGAATGGCTGGTTTAGGTGTTTGTAGCTTTTGAGTTTCAGAAATTTGAAAGAGGAGATTAGTGTATGTTAGGCTGAGTTTTCTGTGGAATTATGTGGTTTAAGTCATGCCAAAGGAGTTGGGATTAATTGGTTATGAGTTGGGGAGCTTTGAGATGGTTTGAGGTGAGGTCTTGAGCTTTAAAATGATGGGTTTTCTGGGCACGAAGGGAAGGGCCGCGACTCTGTTCTAGAGTGCTGCAGCCCTAGGATGAAGATAAGCCAAGGGGGCTCAGCCAAAGGTGAGCGCTGCAGCACCCAAGGCAAGGGCCGCGGCGCGTGTCCTCTTTTAGGGGTGGTCTTTGGCTCTGTTTGAGGCTAGGGCCGCGGCTAAGCTTCAAGGGCCGCAGCCCTTGGTTGTGCACATGAACTTTTGAGGGTTTTAGGCATGGGAATGTGGTCTAGTATGCTCGGGATTGATTTCACCACCGTGCTTGGTGAAATTCAGATTCTTGGGAGTTAGTTTTGTAACCGAAAACCTATATTCGAGTATTAACGGAACCCTATACTTTGGTTGTGACTAGGTGATAAAGGCTTAGGCTCGAGATCAGATCGTGCTTGAGGGGCATTGCTCATAATCAATAACCGTACAGACTAAAGGTAAGAAAACTGCACCTGGTTGAATATATGTGACGGGACTATGGGCTCCCTATTGTAATTGCTTGAAATGATGGTATTATGCCATGCAAGCTATTTAGTGAACCAGCGGCCTAAGGGTGCCATGGGTTACACTAGCGCATAGGGCGCGGCTCGGCCACTGGTAGCCGAGGACAGCTTATTATGCACCGAGCTCGGTTTAAGCGGGCCGGAGCCAGTGGGTTAAACAGAGGGTGCGGCCTAAGTCATCGGCCCTGGATATTATGTGATATGAGTGATATAAATGATTGTTTGCATCATGAATCTGAGTATATGTGCTGAATGTCTATTGCGAGTTATTTGATAAGAGTTCATGCTTGATGAATTAACTGTCTGGTATCATTGATTGTATTGTAAATGATGTTTTCTTGCTGGGCCTTGGTTCACGGGTGCTACGTGGTGCAGGTAAAGGCAAGGGTAAGCTCGAACAATCCTGATTGGAGAGCTCTGCAAGGTGAATGTACATGGCAGGTCGCTCAGCCGCCACGGTTGAGGAGATACAGGGACAAGAGGACCAGAACCTTGTATTTTGCCTTAGTATGGCTAATGTTTACTTTTAACTGTTGAGTTTTGCAAACAAGCTTTTAAACACTGATCTTTTGGGGATCCCTTCTGTAAACTGTTTATAATTTATAAAATGTATCTTTTGAGGCCAAAATGTCTTTTAACCCTAGAACACTGAAGCTAATGACACATTTTTAAATTAATGACTTGATTAGAAAGTCTTGCACTTTATAAGTACACAGTGTAGCGGTCTTGGCTATCCAGGGCGTTACAATTGATCTCAAACACAATCCTCCCGTACCAATACGTGTTTGAGATCACATATATGAACTTAGGAATTTTCCTGATATTTACTTAATATTATCATTGAATAATATATTCCACAAAATATATCCATAACAAATTCAATTCATTTATTTATTTCATAAAAACAATGTCTACTACATATGCTTTCAGGGCACATTTCCAACAATCTCCCACTTGCCCTAAAGCAAATGATGCATCTCTCTCATTCCCATGTTTCTTACATGCTCCTTAAAAGATTTTATAGATAAAGTCTTTGTGAAAGGATCTGCAAGATTATGCTCTGAAGCTATCTTAATAACTGCAACATCTCCTTGATGAACTATCTCTCTTAGCAAGTGATACTTCCTCTCGATGTGCTTTCCCCTCTTGTGACTCCGTGGTTCCTTTGAGTTAGCTACTGCCCCACTGTTGTCACAGTATAGGACTAGTGGCTTATCCACATATGGTATAACTTCCAGATTAGAATAGAACTTTTTGAGCCACACAACCTCCTTAGCTGCTTCACAAGCCGCTA
Source organism: Humulus lupulus (assembly GCF_963169125.1). Taxonomy (NCBI): domain Eukaryota; kingdom Viridiplantae; phylum Streptophyta; class Magnoliopsida; order Rosales; family Cannabaceae; genus Humulus; species Humulus lupulus. Next base: position 64,455,181 of record NC_084797.1, on the reverse strand, counting down.
TATACTCGACTTCCATGGTGGAGTCTGCAATGATGGTTTGTTTAATACTTCACCAGACTACCGCTCCTCCTCCAAGAGTAAACATTGATCCAGAAGTCGATTTCCGATTATCTCTGTCTGATTGAAAATCAGAATCAGTGTAACCAGTGGGGTTCAGGTCTCCACCTGAATATACAAGCATATAATCTCTAGTATTTCTAAGATACTTGAGAATATTCTTTACTGCAGTCCAATGACTCAATCCAGGATTAGATTGATAACGACTGACTATCCCTACTGCATAACAAATGTCAGGTCTTGTACACAACATGGCGTACATTAGACTGCCTACTGCTGAGGCATAGGGATATTGTCTCATGGCTTCCTCTTCCTGAGGTGTTTTGGGACACTGCTCTTTGGAAAGGAATACTCCAGAACGGGTTGGCATATCACCCTTTTTGGAGTTTTGCATATTAAAGCGTTCTAGCACCTTATCACTATAAATTTCTTGAGACAATGCCAAAGTTTTGTTCTGTTTATCTCTAAGAATCTTAATGCCCAGAACATACTTGGCTTCTCCCAAATCTTTCATTTGGAATTGTTCCACTAACCAGTTCTTTACTTTTGATAATGATGTTACGTCATTTCCAATCAGTAATATATCATCAACATAAAGAATGAGGAATACTACTATACCATCTTTGATTTTTTTATAGACACAAGGTTCGTCAACGCTTTGTTCAAAACTAAACGTTTTAATTGTGTCATCAAATCTAAGATTCCAAGATCTAGAAGCTTGTTTGAGTCCATAAAAGGATCTAAGAAGCTTGCAAACCTTTTGGTCTTGACCTTTTAACTCAAACCCTTCTGGTTGAGACATGTAAATGGTTTTGTCAAGGTATCCATTTAGAAAAGCTGTTTTGACATCCATTTGCCAAATCTCATAATCCATGCACATAGCTATGGATAAGAGTATACGAATGGATTTTAGCATGGCCACATGAGAAAAGGTTTCTTCATAGTCAACCCCTTCTTTCTGTGTGTAACCTTTGGCTACAAGCCTTACTTTGAAAGTCTCTACTTTCCCATCCGCTCCTCTTTTCTCCTTGAATATCCACTTGCAACCAATGGGTTTGATATTCTCAGGTGGATCTTCAAGAACCCAGACAGAATTGGAATACATCGATTCCATTTCTTGGTTCATGGAATCTTGCCATTTTTCCTTGTCAGAATCATTCATCGCATCTCTAAATGTCAATGGATCGTCTTTGTTTGTGTCAGACACAAGCATTTGAACTTCGTGTTCATAGCGTGTGGGTTGCTTGCTAACCCTCCCACTACGATGAGGTTCACTACTATTCTGACTAGAACTAGCAGTTTCCTCTTGCCGTTTTTCATTGGTTGTTGCTGTTGACTTTGCAACTTCATTTGAGACCATCTCCTCCAGAACAACCTTACTGCGAGGTTTGTGGTTATTCACATAGTCATGTTCAAGAAAAGTTGCATTTGACGATACAAATGTTTTATTTTCTTTTGGACTATAGAAAATTCCACCTCTGGTCTCTTTGGAATAACCCACAAACATGCACACTTCAGAGCGTGATTCCAACTTCCCAGTCTTTCCTTTAAGCACGTGTGCAAGACACCCCCAAATTCGAAAATGGTGTAATCTAGGTTTACAACCATTCCATAATTCTATGGGTGTCTTTTGGACAGACTTAGATGGAACAACATTTAATATGTATAGAGCACATTGAATCGCATAGCCCCAGAATGACAGTGGTAATGATGAGAAACTCATCATTGATCTAACCATATCTAATAACATTTTGTTCCGTCTTTCTGAAACACAATTTTGCTGTGGCGTTCCAGGTGCTGTGAGTTGGGATTGAATGCCATGCTCACACAGATGGTCCTTGAATTCAAAATCCAAGTACTCTCCTCCTCGATCAGATTGAAGAGCTTTTAGTGACTTACCTAATTGCTTTTCAGCTTCTGCTTGAAATTCTTTGAACTTTCCAAAAGTTTCAGATTTTCTTTGCATTAAATATAGGTAACTATATCTTGAATAATCGTCAATAAAAGTGACGAAGTATTCATAACCTCCTCTTGCTTGTACATTAAGTGGACCACAAACATCCATATGTACTAGCTGAAGTGGTTCTGTGGCTCTTGAACCTTTGGCAGAGAAAGGTCTCTTGGTCATTTTGCCTTCTAGACAGGATTCACAAACAGGGAGAGATCCAATAGATAGTTCTCTTAAAGGACCATCCTTTACAAGCCTATTTATTCTGTCTAGACCAATATAGCCTAATCTCAAGTGCCACAGATATGTATCACTATCAGAATTAGTCTTTTGTCGTTTAATAGATCTTGGATTGGCTGTTTTAAATAATTCAGAATTATTAACAGATTTCTCTTTAGCTTGTAGTTTATAAAGCCTGTCGATAGATTTTGCAGAACATATCTTAAAACCATATCTTGAAATAACAATCAAATTATTATTAAAAGATATTTTAAAATTTTGTTCATGCAACATAGAAATAGAAATTAAGTTTCTAGAAAATCCACGAATATAATAAACATTTTCTAAAACAAGAAATTTATTATTCTCAAATTCCAAACGAGCTGTTCCAACTGCTGCTGTAGAGACAATTTGACCATTGCCTACCCTCATAGTCACCTCTCCATCAGCAAGCTTCCTCGTTGAACTAAGAATCGGAAGAGAAAAGTAGACATGGTTAGTGGCTCCTGAATCTACTATCCAGAATGTGGAATTATCTTCCACTAAACAAGCTTCTAACACAAGTAAATCAAATTTACCTGTCTTTTTCTCTTTGAGGTCAGCGAGATACTTTGGACAGTTTCTCATCCAGTGACCATTTTCTCCACAATGAAAGCAAGTCCCTTTTGAGGTCTTCCTTTTGGAGGTTTTAGTGTTCTTGTTCTCTTTACTTTTGGATGACTTTTTAGGCTTCTCACATATTAATGCAATGTTCAAGTTTGATTTCCATTTCATGTAGTTTTCACAAGTCAACTTTTCATTAGCAAGTAAAGAAGATACAGGATTTGAGCTAGACATAATTGCTGAAAATAAATAAATAAACAAAATGAATCTATGCATATAATAAATATAAGTTATTTTCGGAATAGTAAACGTGATGCATGAATGCAACAAAAAACACATAAAAAATAATTACTAATTCCACGATTAATTAATTTGAACAGTAATGGACCAGCCTTAGGGTAGGTCAGACTAATTCCAAATTAATTTTGAGACAAGTTCTCAAATTTATAAGTTAAAACTTAAATCAATATTTCTCTTTTGACTTATAAACAATCGATTGTTTGGTCAAGAATACACTAGTCCACTCGAAAGCCTAATGTACCTTGTGAGTGTAACCCATTATTTTAGATCAATGACTTAACTCAAGAGTGTGCCTTAGGGTCAGTCAAACTTGAAATACATCATTAAATCCTATTCTTGAAAAAGAAGTTTGCCTTGAGAATAACACAGTCGGAAGCCTTCCTTAGGGGGACACAAGCAATGGTGCCGCGAGGCCCTCTCCATGTTACCTTGGTGCTAACTAATAATGGAGACCATGGGACTTATTGTCATAACTCCCTCTCCCACTCACTATTTTAGAACATGTGTTTTCTCAAAACATCCTATGCTTTTTAATTGGTTGTAAAAATAAAGTGATCTATTTTTACCAATGATATTCTGATAATTACTAATCAAATTAAGCAAAATTAAAATTATAGAACTATGCCCTAATTAGTTCAAATTTATTTTGCTATAATTAAAAAGAATATCATTTATAATTTAATAAAACAATTTTATTAAATACTAGAAATTAAACAACTTTTAAAATTTGTTTCCGCTCTTGAACTAGTTAAAAACTAGATTTATTATTATATGGACCAACATATAATCACATAGGACAATCCTAAGGCATGTTTCTACTCATATGAGATGCATGCACAATTTTAAATACTGTGTGGGTTATATGTATGGCATGTCAAAAAATGCATGATAAAGTATTAAACAATTTAATCACATTCAAACATTTAAATAAATAAATACTAGCTAAATAAATAAATAAATGCGGGCCGGGTGTCTTGGGTATTTCCAGAAATATTACAACACTTGCAAAAATATACAAAAAAATGTGAGAAACTAAATAAGACCTAAATAGATCTCTATCTATTACTTAGGGCCTTCACAAGTAGTCTTGATCCATTAAGCCACTTATCCATTTAATTTTGAATTAAAATAACTTTTAATTATCTTAAACAAATTTTAAGAATAATTAACTTGGGTTTGTGCCCGATAAGTTATTAGGCCCAAATTTGAATTTGGGCTCATACAATTAATTCAAAATAAAACAATTTTAATTGTGGGTTAACTTAATTAAGCCCGAAATTTATATGGACAATTTTTGGATGCAAGCCCTAGGTTTTAGAAACCCTAGGGGCGGCTGCATATGGTGGCTCGACATGGGGCATGCGGCTGGGGTGCACGGGCTGCTGTTGGGTGCGACACACAGGGGCGCACGACTGGGAGAAGCAGCAGCTGGCGCTGGGGCGTGCAGCTGGGTGAGGCGCAGGGGCGCGCGCTGGGCAGGGGCGCAGGTGCGCGCTGGGCAGAGGTGGTGTGGTTGGCCCAGTGTACAACAAAAATTTTGTAACATATTTAAACTACCTTTAAATATGCGGATCCATTAATATACATACATTAATCATAAACAAGATAAGGATAGAATTCATACCTCTTGAAGTCTATCAAGTATCCTTGCTATCTTTTCGTATTTAGAACGATCTTCCTATCCAAGCCGCTCCCACGTACTCACACCAAGATCTTCCAAAGCGTTCTCTACACCTCAAGAAATGTGTGGGCACTTAGAGAATGAAGGATAGTTTATTTGTGATTCTAATTGATGTACTCAACTCATGAGATCAAGAGAATAGGCCAGAGAATTGGTTCTTTATTTTCAGGGAGAGAAAACTATCGTTCTATTTTTCACTGAGCGAATAGTCTGAGTTGTCTCACACCTCTGAATATTTTTCTGATTAGTCATACTTAAAAGAAAATATTCAAATTTTAAAAAATAAATCTGTAACCATTTTACAATTTACTTTTTAATTAATTAATTATTCTATTAATGAAAAAAAATCCAAAAACCAAATTTTGAATTATCCATTAATTAATTAAATAAATAAAAATGAAAATCCCATCCCTGAAAATTGCCCTACACGCCACACACAGTCCATGGACTGTGTGTGCACGTGTAGCCTCCCTAATTTTAGGGATGTTGTTTTTTCAATTTTTACTTAATTATTTATTCAAACTACTTTGTCAGATAAGATCTAACAACGTGATAACTAATTCAAATTAATTATCTTTTTAATTAATTATCAAATATAATTAATTATTTGAATAAATATTAATCTTTTAAATTCAAATCCAATTTGAACTTATCAGATTATTATCTCCCACTCAAATAAAGATATTTAATTAATTCAACCAATTAATTAAATCCAAAATTTTCGAAAAAAGAAATATTTAATTTATTATAATTTTGAAAATTATAATTAATTAATTATTTAATTAAATTTAAAAAATACTTTAATTATTTAATATAATTTCGAAAATTATACAATAATTAAATATTAATTAATTTTGTTAACTACAACTAATTTGTAATTAATTAATTAATCGCTATTATCATATAATTGCATATTTGGCCTGAAGAATAAATTTCTTCTTAAATATGTCTTCAAACTATTTTTCCCTTCATATCAACTCTTACGTTGAACAGTGTTGATAGAGCCGCTATGGGGACCTATGGACCTATAATTCCAAGCTCCAATAAATTTGAGATTATTAATTAAACTCTTTAATTAAATAATCTTAATTTATTAATCTCATGATTATTCCACTATAAATATGAGACTGCATTCTTGTAATTATAGACATTTCATTTACTATGTACTTTATAATCATAAAGCGTCCATTGATATAATCATTTCATACAACTTGACCCTCTAATGATGGTTCATAATTAATCGGGAATAAAATTACCGTTTTACCCATTTAATTATCTCTTGTTTCCTTAAGTACCATTGACTCTACTAGTGAAGGTTAATTCATAACTAAATTATGAATTTGATCTCAATAACCTTTCACTCCCAAAAGTCAACCCTTAAGAGAACCATCATTCAATCTCTTGCGAGAAGGCATAGATTCCATATCTGTATATTATGTCCCCAGCCATCTACATTAATGAGTTCCCAAAACAAAAGTTTATAGCCTGATCATTCTGACAAACCGTAACAAGTGAATCAAAGAACTCATATAACATAAACAGGAGTTCATAGTAACTTCAGGATTAAGATCTATTTGTATATGATCATCAGTTGATATATTTAATTAATACTTCGAAACGATATTTAACTAAGTATTAATAATCATATCTGGTCCAGCTCTATATATTCTCTAATATATAAAGCACCTCTACTAAAGTGTCCTACCACACTAGTGATCCGGATCTAGATCACATGTATTCATAATACTAGTGGACCGTGCTTGCAGTAATTAATCTAAAGATTCCACAACTTTTTTTTTACTGTGAACTATTCAAGTTCATTTATCTCAAACACAATCCTCCCGTACCAATATGTGTTTGAGATCACATATATGAACTTAGGAATTTTGCCTGATATTTACTTAATATTATCATCGAATAATATAGTCCATAAAATATATGCATAACAAATTCAATTCATTTATTTATTTCATAAAAACAATGTCTACTACATATGCTTTCAGGGCACATTTCCAACAACAACCACTCTTAGAACCCAGCCAAAACACAGAATTCTAATAATCAAGAGTGTAATTCAGTCCTTACCTTAGACCTGGTGAAGTTCCCTTAGCTAGAGCTGAGCTAATCCCTCAAAACTTCAACTAAAATCCCAAGATTTCCAGTTGAGTTTCTTAGATTCTAATGGTTTTCCTTGAAAAAGAAGAAGAAAGAAGGAGAAAGAGAGAAAAGAGAGTCAGTTCCTCTATTTCCACCAAGTTCTGAGGTTTTTTACTTAGTCTATCCTTAGGTAATTAAGTTAATCCCGGGGCTCGGGGTACCGAAAATGTCCCCGAGGGCAAAATGGTAAAATTCCCCAATATTCCCGCCTAAGCTTCCTAACCTCAAATATATTTCCAATTATTTATTTCCATAACTCAAAAGCCCAAATAATCATCTAATACCCGAAACACCCCTTGACTTGCCCCAAGTCAAATATTAATCCCCGTTGTGACTTTCCCGCTAACTAGCTCCCTAGGATCGTCCCGAGTCGCACACTGCAGACTTACCGACATAATAATGTGGTTCTCACAAATCTAACATATAATCACATTTACACTCATATAACCATACAAGCATGTTTATCATATAATCACACGTTAGTTTAATAAATTCACACATAAACCAATTATGCCCTCCCGACACACTAATCAAGGCCCTTAAGCCATATTAGTGATTTTGGATCGTTACACCTCGATCATTAACAACTTTGACTGGTCGGGTGTAACGCACTTTAACAGTGGTAGGAAGTACCCTCGTCGGTACAGGACCCCTTCAACTATCACATATTGTGCAACTTGTCTCACCAAATTCCTTGCTTTATTCCAATCACTGGGTACTACTTCTTGGTTGAGATAGTTAGTAATAGGGGTCATCCATGTATCTCCTGTCTAAACTGGTAGTGCTCTTGCTCGGTTATGCTTATTTCCGCCAAGTATTCAACAAGAACGATATTCAGGATGTCCGCATCTTTTGCACTGGCAAGCTTGGCTAAGGCATCGACATTGGCATTCTTCTCTCTCGGGACTTGTATAATTGAGTATTTCTTGAACTGCGCCAACAAGTCCTTCACCTTGTTCAAGTACTGCACCATCCTAAGTCCCTTCGCTTGATACTCTCCCAGTGCCTGGTACGCCACTAGCTGGGAATCGTTGAATATCTTCAGGGACTGTGCATGTACATCCCGAGAGTCCCTTAATCCTGCTAATAATGCCTCGTACTCAGCCTTTTTGTTTGAAGCGTTGAATCCAAATCTGAGAGCGCAATGGATTTGGTGATTCTCCGGAGTGATTAGTATGATTCCTGTGCCTGAGTTGTGTTCATTAGATGCTCCATAAACATATAGCTTCCATACTAGAGTATCTCCTTCCTTCTTGGTATCTTCATTCCCCGATTGATAGGAAGGGTCTTTAAGGTTGGTGCCTTCGACTATGAACTCTGCCAATGCTTGTCCTTTTATCACTGTCCTAGAATGATAAGTGATATCAAATTGTCCTAGTTCCACTGCCCACTTGAGTAATCATCCTAAGGCCTTTGGTTTCTGAAGAACTTGTCTTAGCGATTGATCGGTTAGGACTCGGATTAAGTGAGCTTGGAAGTATGGACGCAACTTTTGAGAGGCGATTACTGAACAATAGGCAATTTTTTCAAGAGGGGGATACCTAGACTCTACACCTACTAGCCTTTTACTGATATAGTACACAGGGTGTTGGACCCTATTCTCTTCTTTTACCAAAGCAGTGCTGATTGCATGCTCGGTGATTGCCAAATAGATGAATAATACTTCACCATATACTGGCTTCACTAGGACGAGAGGTTAAGTGAGATTCTCATTCAATGCATGGAAAGATTTCTCAAATTCCTTAGTCCATTGGATCTTCTTGCTGCCCTTCAGTAAGTTAAAGAAAGGGACACACTTGTCCGTAGACTTTGATATGAACCTACTGAGGGTAGCTACTCTCCCGATTAAGCTTTGCACTTATTTGATTGTGGTAGGTTACTTCATGTCAATCAATGCTTTGATCTTCTCGGGGTTAGGCTCGATTCCACTTGAATTGACTATGTATCCGAGAAACTTACCAGAACCAACTCTAAATGAGCACTTAAGAGGTTTTAACTTCATGCTATACTTTCTAAGTATTACAAAGCATTCCTCCAAGTCTCAAACATGCCCTCGAGCTTCTTTGGACTTGACCAATATGTCATCGACGTATTTCTCGATATTTTTGTCGATCAAGTCTCGGAACATGCCATTCACTAAACGCTGGTAGGTGGCTCCTGCATTCTTCAAGCCGAATGGAATCACCTTATAACAGTACAATTCCTTGTCTGTTCAGAAGCTGGTATGTTCCTTGTCAGGAGGGTGCATACTTATTTGATTATACCCAGAATACACATCAATGAATGAGAGTATTTCATGTCCTACCGTTGCATCAACTAGTTGGTCTATTCTAGGTAGTGGGAAGCAATCTTTGGGGCAGGCCTTGTTCAAATCTGTGAAGTCCACGCATGTTCTCCACTTCCCGTTTGTCTTTGGGACCAACACAGGGTTTGATACCCAATCTGGGTAGTAGGCATCCCTTATAAAACCATTTCCTTGAGTCGCTCGATCTCCTCATTCAAGGCTTGAGATCGGTCTTTGTCAAGCAGTCTCCTTTGTTGTTACAGTAGTGGGTAGTTCATGTCTACATTGAGGACATGACTTATCACGGATGGAGAAATTCCAACCATGTCCTTATGTGACCAGGAAAAGACATCCTGGTTTTTCTTCAAAAATTCTACCAATCGTGCCTTAATTTCCACCTTTAGCTCCTTCCCAACTTTAATTACTCTAGTTGGGTCCTTCTCATCTAATAGTACTTCATCAAGATCTTTGACTGGTCCTACCCCTATGACGTCATCCCCAAGGCGAGGATCAATGTCGTTTCCCTCACTTTGAGGTACTTGCTATAATAAAAAATCTTTGTTAAAAGGAGCCCTCGACTCTAGTAGAGTGTTTCTTTCAACGTCAACTTCCATGTTGATAACCTCATCGGTTCCTTCCTTCTCTTCGCAGTAGATTACTACCATGTTGTTTACGCATGGTTCTTTCTTTTCCTTGACCTCTGATGCATTATAGCATTCCCGTGCCTCCCTTTGGTTACCCTGTATACATCCTTGCCCTGCGCTTGTGGGAAACTTCGAAAATAGATGCTAGATAGATACTGATGCATGTAACGCCATCAAGAGAGGTCTCCCGAGCACTACATCGTAAGCCGATGATCAATCTACCACCAGGAACTCTATCATCACAGTCTCGTGCTTGGGGGCATCCCCAATCGTGACCAGTAGTCTAATAGTTCCTACTGGTGCTAAGCATTCTCCTGTGAACCAACTTATCACTCGGGAACACAGTGCTAGGTCCTGGACCGTGAGCTTCATCTTCTCGAGGGATGACTTTTAGATGATATCTACTGAGCTTCCTGTATCCACCAAGCATCTCTTCACTCGAGCATTGGAGATTTTAATGGAAAGGACCAGAGGGTCATTGTGGGGGTACCTCATGTGCCTGACATCATCCTCTGTAAAAGTGAGAGTTTCACTTTCATACGTTGGATTTTTTGGAGACCACTCCTCGACTGCCATGCACTGGGAAGACTCCCCTACCTCATGTCTGAGGATCCTTGCATATTGCTCCCGAGCATTATTAATGTTTCCTGCTATATGGGACCCCCACATATGGTATCCAATGTGAAGTCAACGATTGCTGGCTCTAGTGGTGGACTCCTCTGCCTTCAGAATTTTAGATTCTTGCTCGGGGTTTCGGTCTTGACTCGATACCTCGAGAGTTTTCTTGATTGGAGAAGGAACTCTATCTCATATTTCAATTGTTTGCACTCATTTTTGTCATGCCCATAATCATTTCGGAAATGACAAAACTTATTCTTGTCCGTCTTTCCTTTGGAACGCAAGGGTGGTGGCTTTCGGTATGGTACCTCCTGGTAGGTTGCCAAGTAAATCTCAGCCCCTGATGTAGTCAGGACAGTATAATTGGTGAACTTGGGCTGGTAGGGTTGATGCTTACGCTGTTTGTCAGCGGGTGCTGACTTAGCTTTCTTTTCTCCACCCTGCTTGGCCCTTGAGGTATTCCTCTTCTTACCATTGCCCCCATTGCCGCCCAGAGGGTTTGCGCCGTTCTTATCTGCCTTGACAATGGTCGAATGGTTTATGTCTTTTTCTTCCTTCATGATAGCATCATCTATCTTCATGTATTTGTGTGCTCAGTCCAGGAACTCCTACAAGGTATTGATGGGGTTCCTGTGTATGTTATCCCACAAGGGACTATGATAAATTATTCCTGCCGAGATGGCAACGAACTTCCCTTCTTCTCCTACTATGGACACTCAGTTTGCCTTTCTTATGAATCTCTAGATGTAGTCCTTTAGGGATTCATCCTTCCCTTGCTTGATGTCAGCTAGCTGATTGGCATATACTGGTTGAACCCATCTGGCATTGAAGACCTTGAAAAATTCCTTTCTGAACTGCTCCTAGGAAGTGATGGATCCAGGTTTGAATTTCCAATACCATTCCTGAGCTAAATCAGAGAGAGTAGTAGGGAATACTCTACATCTATAATCATGCTCCACACCGAGCAACTCCATCTGATCCTCGAACTTTCTGATGTGTCGTACTGGGTCTTCCTTCCCAGTGTATGTTGGGAGTTTTGGGGTCTTGTATTTTGGTGGTGGTTGAGCATCTTGGATATTAGCACTGAAGGGACTCCCACTTCTATGTACCAGCTCGATATTGGAAGGTTTCTTTGTCAGATCCTGGATAGCCATGGAAAGTGCATCTATTTGAGCCTACACTGTCGGTGAGACCGCTGCTCTAGGTGGGGTAGACGTCCCTGGTACCCCCTCCTGAGTGCTGGTCCTCTTGTTAATGACTTCCCTCAGATCCTAAGGTTGTGCATCTTTCCTGAGCCTATCAAACACAGTATTGGTGTTGTTCATTGGTTCCTTTCCCTTGCGAGATTGAGGGTGTAGGGGTGGCAGGTCCGCCTTGCCCTTGTCAGTACGACCCTGCCCCCGAGCCACTTTGAGATTTTGAGTGGCCATTTCCATTCCTGTCACACCTCTCAGATGTTTGATCCTCATCTCCTGCGTTGTTTCGTCTGTCCCCCTGGGAGGGTGCCTTCAAATTGGTAGCACTCCTGCTCCGAGATGAAGTGTTATTCTTCTTCGTCATAGAGGAGGCAGTCTTTGACTATGCCTCTTCAACCTCTCTCTAGGAAAGTGGCTCTGAGAGCGTCCTTGGGGTTCTAATCCTCCCCTGGGACTCCCTGTTACTGCTATCTCGCATTCCTACTGCTTTGGCCTGAGCCTCCCTCATCGTCTGAGCAGCGACTTCAATGTTAGGTCGGGCTAACAGGGTGGCTGCCTCAAGGGCCACAACAGCCTCCTGGTGCCTCCGGTCAGCTTCCTGTTCCCTCTGGATCATCCTCTGAACCTGCTCCTCTATGTCCCATCGTTGTCGTTCCATAGTTGCCTTCTGGAGGGCAATTTCTGCAGCAAAGGCCTCCTGCCTCGCTAGAAACTGCGCCATCTCTTCCTGGTGAGCATCTTGTGTATCTTCTGCATCAGGTTGGTCTCCAACCTCCACCTTAGGTTCGTTAACGAGAATGATGGGATCCTGAGTGTTAGAATCCTTGGCAGTAGTCTTCTTCGTCTGGCTGGGTTTTGGAGGCATCGTATAACTGATGAAAGTGTGTTTGTTGATTTTGTACTCTCAATGAAAGCACCAAAATGTTGACCTATGAAATTGGCCAACTTTCGTATGTATAGTATACGACACCTTTTGAACAAAATAAATATAGTAAACAACAGAGTACAATATCTTAAACAAACATGCTGAAATTTTATAGTGGTTCAGCCCCGTTATGATGAACAGTAATAACCTAATCCACTTAGCTTTTATTATTGAATCACTCGATAGACAATTACTTTGATGAACAAAAGTATTCACTCGTTGCTAAATTGCTTAGATTTTCTCTCCCAAAAATTCATTAGATCCCCTTCAATGAAGCCTTGGGTCCTTTATTTATAGTACCCAGGGGCTGTTACATGATGAGTAGTACTGAGATCGTGGTTTGGTACACGATTATTAGATAGTGGAGATACGTGTCCACCTCCCCATGATTATGAGATCGTGGGTCTTCTCGTTGTTTCCCTAGATCGTGGTAGACAATGCACGATTCAAATGTCTGGGAAAATGCTAAGTCTAGATTGGTCTATTTGACTTAGGTGCTAGGCTCGACAACCCTTTAGAGCTTGGGTGCTAGGCTCGTTGGTCCTCTGGGTGCTAGGCCTGTGATCTTCTGGGTGCTAGGCCTGTTGATCTTAGTCTGAACGAGCGTGAGTTTTACCCATTTTCAGGAGTGTAGGCCGATGACCCTATGGAGAATAGGGTGGGCCGACCACCCCGAGGGGTTCCTGGGCATGCTTGGGCCGACCACCCCTAGGGGTTGGGGCCAGGCTGACAACCCCTAGGGGTTAGGGCTAGGTCGATCAACCATAGGGGTTGGGATCAGGCCGACCATCCCCAGGGGCTAGGGCCAGGCCGACCAGCCCTAGGGGTTTTAGGCCTGGTCGACTTCCCTATAGGTCCCGGACCTATCTTTTTTGCTCATCAGTCTTTTTTCAATACATCATATTTTTTCCCTAATTTGTGAAGCCACGTGCCGCTTTCTCATTCGCCACGTCATCCCTGAATTTTTGAGGGATAACAATATGCATGGGTTCCTAGAAAAAAGTTTATGAACATATACAATAATAAACAAAGTATAGAGTGGTCATCATAAGCGGCAAAACAACACATAACTCTAGATTCTTAAAAGAAGTCTCGACCGTGGCGGACAAGTAGGCCACATATGTACACATTGCCCCTGAAGCCCTCCAACTCTTGGCTGGTTCAACTTCACTTTGCCCTTAGCTGCACCATAGAGCACCCATGGGCTGAGGCCCAACAAGAAAACCCTCACAAGGCATAACAATAATCCAATTATTCATAAGCAATAATCACATGCTTCACATACAGTAAATGCATTAATTCTAATCACATGAATTATTTACACGGCTAAGGAAAAACAACCTTGTCGAGTGAGTGGGGACTACACCCTCAAAATAAACTCGCTTTCACGGCCTGCGTTACACACACTTGCCGACGACCTACATTCCACACACTTGCCGACCGGTTTGCGTTACACATGCTTGCCGACCGACCCCACATTCAAACACATTGGCCAAATTTAAATCGCACCCAACATTCACTATTAAGTGCACTACAACAGATACACTAACCACATCTACAAATAATTCCATGCTTTTATGCATAACACCAATATGATCTATGTGCATATGCCAATTTTCTTACCTCTAGTCCTGAGCAAGAATCAAGACGACCTCAAGTGCGATCCTTTCCTTGAGCCCCGCAAAATCCTCTCTTCAAATTTCAAAACACTAATCTTGTTGGAGACCTTAAGTAGCTAAAATCCTAGTTACAAACTTCACCAATCCCCAAAGTCTCCAAAATCCAAAGCCTTGATCTTAGCTTCCAAGTTTCTAAGCTGAAGTGTATTCAAGAAGACACTAGATGAGGATAAAGGGTCCCAAAACGTGGCTGCCAACAATAGATTAACCTTATCTAAAAATTTGGTCAAATGACCATTTTACCCTTGCCCTTACTTAACATCAAAGCTAACTCAAGGGCAATTTGGTATTTTGGCTTAAATTTCCACTAATTTACATCTCTAATTTCCTAATTAATCCACCAAGCACTCAATCACAAATAGTTCACCAATTTATTTTACAGCTAATAAACCCCGAAATACTTAAAATTCCCAAAATATCCATTGGCTCAACCCGAGCCACACATTTAACCCTGTTGTGACTTTTCCATTAGAACTGCTCAATAGGTTCCACTCTTGCAGAATGTCTCAAATATACCCACATAATAATGTTGTCTCAATGCATGTACACATATAATTACCAACACACCCTCAACGGATCAAAATTATGAAAATGCCCATTTTTAACAAAAGCAAGTCTTTAAACACATTCAATACACATAATAATGCATACTCAGTTAAATAATAATAACAGTATAATCCACATAATCTCTCCACTTGCCCTCCTGACACACTTATCAGAGTACTTTAATTTTATCAGGAGTTTTGGGATGTTACATATAATCTCAGCTAGGCTTTACTTAGCCTATAGTCCTTACAACTTTTACAATGCTCTAAGGATTGAATAACCTTCATTGATTGCTTGCCAGCTCTCCCGCGAACAAGATACTTGAGGTCATGTCTTTTCAGGTAAAACATTCACCCCAAGCACTACTCATGTATGACGTCACTCCTGTATTTGACACACGTAGTAGAAGCTTTTCTACTTCTGTCATGAAGAATGTGCCCACCTACCCTCTCCAGTATGGGACACGTATTTGATTTCTATAGGCGTATGATCAAGTTTTGAGTACAGCGACAATTTTTTTGTCACTTTATGCCGCCATTTTGTCTATTTAATTTTAGCCTTTCTTTCTAAAATTTCTTTGATCAAACGGTTCCGAATTCTTCTCGAACAAAGCCTATATATAAGGCCACTCAATCTAACTTCACCACCTTTGCATCCCTTGCTAAGGAAGTCTTATTTCTCTGAAACACTTAAGAACCCTTTGGCAATTTCTCTTTGATTCGTCATTCCAGCCTTCCCATTCCCTCAATCCTTCAAGCATCTTACCTTCGATCAGAACTGTAAGTAGTTTTTCTATCCTTGATGCAAATTTCTTCATATTTTTTTCCTAGAGTAATGATATGTGCACCCAAAATATGCACCCAAACGTTACACTCAATGACGTGTCACTGCTTTTTAAAATAGTGGGTCCCAGTTTTAATAAATGTGATTGGCTAGACTAAACCGCCACATCACTGTGTGTAATGTTTGGGTGCACATATCATTACTCTTTTTGCGATATGTTTCTTCTCAAATGCTTTTGTAAAGTTACCTATTTATTTTTACGTACTGGTTCTATCAAAAGTTTAGGTTAGGTTTGCATATTTTTGTTTTGCAAGGAAAAATGAGTTATAGGAAAATATAGGTTTATTTAGCCGTGTATATTAAGAGAGTAACAAAATAGGTAAATTTCTGAACATTTTCAGGGTTTTTGAGATTTAAATGAAGAATAATTTAAGATAAAATTCTAGGTTTCTAACCTCAAAACTGGGTAGCTTAAAGGCCACGTTTATTAAGCGATTTGCATTGAAACCACTTTCCAAAATCGGGTTTATGACACACAATTTCCTAGGTGACAGTACTTTCTGAGATCATGATGCATGAATTAGGGGCACACGCAGATGCACGTACACAGATTTTAAACTAGTACTAGTTTGTAGGACTTCCATCTCCCAGCCTCCCTAATTGAATCTTCAGCTCGTAGGATTTGTTTAATTCAAATGTTAGGTTGAATTTTCCAGAGACCCTCCTCTGGTTACTAAATATGATCAATTCACTTAATTATCTTGACCCTTATCCCATAGCTATATTCTTAGGTTGCACATTAACAGTTAGCTCTGCTTTATGCCTTGGCAAGCTTAATTAACTTCAAAATTAGTCAACAAAAACAAAAGAATGTAGCAGGCTCCTCTTCCAGGGCCAGCAGGCCGCATAGACCCTCATTCCCTACTTCAGCCATAAAATCAGCTAGAGGAGGTTCTCTGGAATAACCTTCATGCCCAGGTCAATAGCATAATAAGGGGCCATGGTATCCAAATGGATTCGAAGTTCTACGCCCATATAACGTCTGAAGGAGAACAGAGCTGCACTCCCCTTGAGGACGGCTTCGGGGTTGGAGCAATGAGCATCTAAAGGTGGGTGCCTTCCTTCCACTGAGCTTGTACTTCTCAGGCTTTTTGAAATACATTGTGTTAGCTTCGTTCTAGCTCCCCCACCTCCCAACACTTATCAGCTCCTTGTAGGGCAATAGTATTTATTTCATAAAAATTAGTGGGAGGAACCCCCTCCAGAGGATATCCTCTACTTTTTTTTGCCTCATGGCCAATCCAGACACCAGAACCGGAGGTGACAGATTTTACTACCTCACCCGGTTTCCCAAGATCACCAGTATCATTGATTTTCGCAGCCACCCGAGTGACTTCAAGGACCTATTCTTCATGTCGAATGGGTTCGCGACCTGTAATTACCAATACTTTAATCGACATCGTAAGTGTCTTCACATTGAGTCCTTGCTTTGAAAATTTTATAGATATCTATCTGATTTACAATATTAACTCATTCTAATTATGTTATTTGTTCGCAACTATCTACAAGAGGTATGAGGCTTCCGTTGCTTGTAAGGACCAATACCAAACACTTGCCTCTACTCCTGTCGGAAAAAAAGATTGGCGAACAATAATAACTGATGCCAACATGTTGGCATGCAGGATAATCGGGGAAGGCCAATCCTTGGCACTCCGCACTTGGCGTCCTCCTAGGAAAAAGGCTCTCGCTATCATAGAGGAGGTCAAGGATGAGGAAGTCATGCCATTGGTGCGTAGTCGTCCATCGTAGGGGAGTCTAAGTAGTGACCTAGGTCGGGCTGAGTCAGGGGAAAAAACTTGCACCTCTTGCCAAGGTAACAATGAAAATGATATTAACCGGGATGCTGCCAACTATATGCTAGCTCGTCATGACCCAAGGAAGATCGTGACCAGACACCCTGAGGACCGATCTAGGGATGTTACTATCCAACATTGTGTCGACCTCTTAGTCCCCCGCCATGATATTAGTCTCCCTAAAATGACCATAATTTTAGATAGTACTTACTCATTATGAGCACTATATTCGTGTAAAGTCTGCATCTATTAGTAAATGGTATTTTGGTAATCTGGCTTGGGTTAGAATATAATGGTAATTGGTATGCTTTTATGTATTTAATCATATGAACTATTATATGAATGAATTATGATGTATGTTTTATTTTAATGAATTGAAAGTTAGTCCACACATATGCTTCTTTAAGTGTTAGGGGCCAATTGGTGATAATAGTTCTGATATGGGGGTTAAAGTACAAATATGAGCTTTTGTGGTAGAAGGTGTAATTAAAGGAAAGAAAAACTATTAACTTAAGTAAAAGGACAAGTGTGGAATTTGGAAGTCATGTTAGAAAATTTAAAGGTTGGGAAAGTAATGTAATTAAGTTTTTATATGATTATTATCCGATTAATAAATAAATGAAATATGGTTGAGATGTTGTACGTGTTTTCTGTCATTTCATCATTGGACACATGGCATTCATTAGAGAAGTAATTAGGCTCTTCGGGAGCCAATGAAGTCCCGTGGAGCTTGCCTAGAACTCCTTGGAGCATAGACTCCTCCCAACGCGTTATGATCTGTTTCCAGGCATGGATGTCTTCAATTAAGGCCACGCCCCAAGGACCTCCATTGTGGTCCTGCCGTCTTCTTAGTCTGTTAGTCCTCTAGATCTAGGAGTTTGTCCTCTGGACCTCAAGGGATTGCCAGGTGTCAATCACAATGAATTTAGACCACAAGTGGCTGTCTGAAAGCCTTCGGTGCCTCAAGTAATGGTACCGAGCTCGTACACTTGAAAATTGGCATGTGCTAATGCACTGCCTCACATGGGAAAACGTGCAGCTACATTCTGACAGTGTTAAGGGTGTGTCTCCCGTAAAGTAGTGGCCTCCAACCTACGAATTGGGCCTCATGCGATACGCTTGGACCCACCATCATAATTAGTGCACCCTGAGGTGTTAATTAGCATTAAACTCCCAAATGATTGTGAATGTTTGTAATAAATCCCAATTAAGGGAATTAATTACTCTCAACCACTATAAATAGAGTCAGGACTTCCATTGTAAAGGGACTTTTGGGATTTTGAAACTTTTTGGCTTTTAGATCCCACTCTTTGTAGTCAGATCAATATATACGCTACATGAGAAACCTCCATTGAAGCTTGATATCTCAAGCTTTTCAAGAACACTAATACTAAAGCCTCATGGACTAGGGTTGTTTTATAACCTGCACCCCGAAAAACTCGTGTCTTTTTCCTGCATTTCTTTAAGTTATTATTTAGTTAGTTGATAGAGAAAAAGGAAGTCATCATTTTGGTGCTTTCATTGAGTTCTTGAAGAAGGCTTCAAAGATTCAATCATGGTGACCATAAGAAGAAATGCTCTAAACGACGTTGCTACTCCCACCGAAGTTGAGGGAGGAGAACCTAGCCGACCACCTCTCCCAGATTACCCAGAGGTGGTCCAGAAGGATCACGATGAAATTCCGAGTATGATGGAAAAGATGACACGTTTGATGAGGACGATTATCCTCAGCACCTGGATGTAGAGGAATCACTAGAAGTGGTGGCTCTCAGAGGCCAAGTCACCACCCAACAGTAGAAAATCGATGCCTAGGAGGGGAATATCGCCACCCGACAAAGTTCTACCATTAATTCACAACTGAAAACTTACCCTAAAGATGGCTCTACCCCTAAGCTGCACCTCAAACACTTCTGGCTTCAATCCTTCAATCCCCAAGCTTCAATTCCCAGGATTCTCCATCAAGAATTCCTTCAACTTCAAAGCACAAGTGAGGGGGAGGGAGGGAACGTGCAAGAGAGAGAGAAAGAGAGTTTGAGAAATTTCTAATATGTTCTAGCCTAAGTTTGATACTTTCTAACTATATCTCTTAATTAAAATGACCAAAATGCCCCTTATACTAACTAGCCCCTTTGTTGCCCATAAGGGAAAAATGGTCATTAGCCCAAATTCCCACTAATTCCTCGAGTCATCCTACAAATTCCCAATTAGTCCAGTCATGCTCCACTCATTACCAAATAAGTACCCATTATTCGATATATCCCCAAATATTCATTAAGTTTCCAAAATACCACTAGGCTCACCCCGAGCCAGGTATTAAACCCTGCTGTGACTATTCTGCTAATCCGCTCACTAGGATCGCCTTGAGCCGAATACTGCAAATATATCCACATAATAATGTGGTCCCAACCATTTAACGCATGTAATCACATTTATGCCCTTAACGGGCCAAAATTACAAATATGCACTTATAAACAAGAACGAGCCTACATGCATATTTAATACTCATAAACATGCATATAAATATATTCATATTATCATATAAATCACGCATGCCACATAGTCACTCATTTAATCAATTAATCACACATATATCTAATTATTCCCTCCCGGCACGCTAATCAAAGCGTTAAACTTTATTAGTAATTTTGGGACATTACAACTATCCCCTCATGCTGAGAATTTCGTCCTCTAAATTTACTTGAATAATATGGGATACTGATCCCGCATAGCCGACTCTAGCTCCTAGGTCACTTCCTCGACCTTACTATTCCTCCGTAAGACTTTGACCAGAGGAATCTTCTTGTTCCTTAGAACCTTGTCTTTCCTGTCAATGATCTGAATTGGTTGCTCCTCATATGACAAATCTATCTGTAGCTCCAGATCCTCGTATCCCAATACATGGGTCATATCTGATACACACTTCCGAAGCATAGAGATGTGGAACACATCATGAACTCCTGATAAAGATGGTGGTAGAGCCAATCTGTAGGCTACTTGCCCGATCCTGTCTAGGATCTCAAAAGGTCCTACGAATCTAAGGCTCAACTTTCCCTTTTTCCCAAATCTTCTCACCCTTCACAATGGTGAAACTTGCATAAACACGTGGTCCCCCACCTGGAACTCCACGTTCCTATGCTTAGGATTAGCGTAGCTTTTCTATCTGCTCTGCGAAGCGAGCATTTGAGCTCAGATCTTCTCAATAGATTCATTGGACTTCTGAACCATCTCTGGTCCCAAGTACTTTCTTTCCCCCATCTCATCCCAATGAATGGGTGATCTACATTTCCTTCCATATAACATCTCGTATGGAGCTACTCCATTCGTTGATTGATAACTGTTGTTGTACAAAAACTCAATCAACGGGAGGTACTTACTCTAAGACCCATCAAAGTCTAACATACATGCTCTAAGCATGTCCTCCAATATTTGGATTGTCCTCTCAGACTGCCCATCTATCTGAGGATGAAAGGCTGTACTAAACTTCAACTGAGTTCCCATAGCCTTCTGTAAACCACTCCAAAACTTGGAGGTAAACATGGGATCCCGATCCGATTCTATAGACTTAGGAACCCCATGGAGACGTATAATCTCCTTCACATACAACTATGCATACTGATCCACAATATAGGTCGTCCTCACTGGTAGAAAGTGAGCTAACTTGGTGTACCTGTCTAGTATCACCCACACCGAGTCATGTTGCCCCACCATCCTGGGTAAACCTCCCACAAAATCCATGGTAATATCTTCCCACTTCCACTCGAGAATACCCAAAGGCTGTAACAACCCCGCTGGTCTTTGGTGTTCAACCTTTACCTACTGACAAGTTAAACAATTAGATATGTATTCAACCACATCCTTCTTCATCCCAGGCCACCAATATAAAGTCCATAGATACTGGTACATCTTCGTGCTTGTTATCCAGATTTCCGGATAGCGTTTAGATGGATAGCCTCGGGGAAGCAGAATTATCAAAGTCTTTCACGAAGGGTGACCAGGGCTGGCGGATGGACAGAAAGGCTTCGCCTCTCCCGTTTAGTGTCTAGCACACTCTTTCAAGCAACCGCGACCCGGAAGCTCGTCAATTCTCCCGGACTCCCGAAGGGATATCCTTCGAGGAAGGTCCTTCCAGGAGAAGCTCTTCAGGTTACCTTCGCGGATACAGTTCCGTGCCTCGCACGAAAGAAGACCAAGCGGTCGAGTCACGGAGGAGGCATAGTTGGAATGATACTCACCTGACACAGGATCCCGCCTGACACGCCTGACAGGTCGAGGCCGCACACATCCCAGCACGCCTAAAAGTGCCTTTTCGCCTACTGTTCCGCTGACAGCCTGGAAAAGACAGCTGCCTTTTGACATTCCCCATATTTTCATGTAATTATACCTACGTAGAGCCTTGTAGCCATGCTACTACGGTAATTGTATCCCCTATTTACGGCTGGTGTAATTAAGACTCATAGGGGCAGAGTAAAACCCTAATCCAAAACCCTAGCAATAAAGACCTCCTCATTTTACGATAGGGAAGAGGCGAACAAGTTAAAGAGCAAGAACTCTGCCAAAATCTCTCTAGCTTCATCTTCTTCAAGAGAACCCGAGAGAAACATTGTGAGTTTGGGAGGTTCTTGTACACCAGCCATTTTACTGTAATTCTCTACAAGTATAATAACATCGACTCGTGGACTAGGGCTCGTTAACGCCTGAACCACGTAAAAAACCTGATTGTCTATTTATATTTCTGCACTTCTACAGTTCTTATCTTTTTATTATTTTGTTTGCATTCGTTTCTGAAAAACCCGGTAAACATTTTGGTGCTTTCATTGAGAGCTGTAGGGAGTTGTTAGTCAGCTCTTTTTCTATGTATGTTTTTTGTATTCACTCCGTACTGAAAAGATGGTGACTACGAGAAAATCCGCAATTGATAAGAATGCTGGGGTCAATACCGATACTATGATGGAAGATGCAGTACAAAACGAACCCTCGGCAGCCCAGACTGAAGGAGAAAGTACCCACGACTCAGACTACCAAGGTGAAGACCCGACATCCCGCCAGGATCGGGTCAGTACTGAAGATACGACATACTTAGAAAACGAAGAAGAGTATGTCCGAGATGGTTACTACAAAGACGGCTACTACTACGAGAAGGATCCAGAACTGGTGGCCACTAAGGCCAAGCTTGCTGAGCAGGAGCGCGTCTCCGAAAAAATGCAGTGCATGATGGAGCGCCTCCAAAGCAAGTTCGGAGATCTAGGCGACTCGGACGAGGACGCCTCTGTTTTAGGTGGTGCTGATGCCACCATGCCGGATCCAGCCACTGCTGGACCATCCAAAGCTGCCCCTAACAAGGGCAAAGAAAAAGTTGGGGAGCCTGTGCGCGCTAACGCCCCTGCACCTCCTAAAGGTGTGAATCACCAGGCCGACTGCCCCCCCCCCCCCCCGCGCGCAGAAGGTCTCTGGCGCTCCTAAGCCCAGACGTCCTTCAGCCCCAAGGGGGCACTCTGTGCCTAAAGGGCCCGGTGCTAAGGCACCCAGGCCTAGGGGAAGGAACAACCGCCCCAGTGATTCCGTCAACCAGGACGGTCGGGCTGCAGACACGCACTCCGAAGATAGCTGGTCCACGGTGGACCTAAGAAGAAGGTTGGAGGCCAAGTATGAAAAGGCCAAAGGAGAAAAGGCCCGGCCTCGCGGAGATGACCTGCGAAATCATCTCAACGACAAGCTCCGGGGACGTGACCTCCCGGAGAGCGATACAAAGAGGCTCGAGGAACAGATCGCTGCCTTGACCAAGCTGGTCCGGAAGCAAAGTGGGGCCCTGTCAGAGTCTGAGGAGGAAGACCCGGAACCATGTATTCGGAGGATCGCGGAAACGCCCTCCCGGAGAACTTCAAAATGCCTCATATAGAATTATATGAGGGGAGGACAGACCCGCGCACCCATCTAGCTAAATACAACAAGATGATGCAAGTGGCGCGCGTCAGTGAGGATGCCAAATGCATGTGCTTATCACTCACCCTTACCAAGTCCGCGGAGGACTGGTGGAAAAGATTAGCTCCCGGATCCATCCACAGTTGGAAGGAGCTACAGTCCGCATTCCGGAGGCAGTTCATTGCTGCCCGGGACCACGACATGGAGGTTGGTTCCTTAACCAACATCAAGCAGCTACCCAATGAGAGCCTCAAAGCTTTCATTCAAAGAATGATGGAAGCTGCTGCTAAGACCAAGGTCAGCGATGACATGAAGCTGATCGCCCTTCAATCGGGGCTTACCGTCGGCTCCCTGCTATGGGGAGAAATGCAAAGGAGACGAGCAGAAACTCTGTCCGAATTCATATCAAAAGCTCAGGGAATCATCAACCTTGAGGATGCCTACCAACAGGCCTTTGGAGTTCCCCCAGCTCCGACGCCCTCCGTGACTGCACCGAGCTTTGCTTCGCAAGCTCCCGCACCAGCCCTCACGCTTCCAGGAGCCCAGTTCACTCCAAGCGTATATGGGCCTTCCGCGTCTGCTCAGACGCCGAGTCAAACCCATTTCTCTGGGTACAGAGCTGTACAAACCGGATGTAGTATCGCTCCCGGCCCGTCGCAACCGCAAGCGGAAGGCCCAGAACAAAATCTGAGCCAATCGCGGAATAAACGAGGCGGAAGAAACTCCAACCGGGGGGACCATTCAAAGAAACCCCGGAAGAACTATGAGCCCAAGTTCACGGAGTACACCAGTTTGATAGACTCACGAGAGAATGTCTATCGAGCGACCTGTAATATGGTCAATTACAGGAAGCCCCCGAAAGTGTCTCACGGGGGAAGGCGTCCGCGGGACTCCAATAAGAGGTGTGAGTTCCACGGAGACGTGGGGCACACCACAAACGAATGCCTTCAGCTGAAGGATGAGATCGAGTCCCTGGCAAGAGTGGGACACCTCGGTCAATGGGTGAGGATACCCATAATCTATCTCGGACAGGGAGTAGTTCACGGAGCTGCGTACTCTCCGGGACAAAGGGGGACCGCTAGCGCTCCTGGAGCCGGTCACCCCAAGCTCCTGGATCTCAGTTCCCAGCGCTTCCTGCTCCGACCTCTCCGGCACCCATTGACATGTTGACTCCAGGACCCGGAAAACCATATCCGCCTGGCCTTGCTCCGCCACCCGTTGACGGACACGTAGCCACCATTTCCGGAGGACCGCACCTTGCCGGAAGCACCCGCAACTCCCAGAAAAGGTACTTGAGGGAGTTAGAACACACCGGGGAGATGTGCGCCTTGGTTCAGTCACCTGCTCAGCGTCCCCGAATGATGGATCTTCCCATCACCTTCACGGAAGATGACGCCCGACATGTGCACTTCCCCCACAACGATCCCCTCATCGTGGAAGCCCAGATCGCCAATAAGAAGGTGTCACGGATCCTAGTCGATAATGGAAGCTCCGTAAACATCCTCTTCAAAGCTGCCTTCCACGCGATCGGATTAACCGAGACAGATCTGACCCCATGCCCCATCCAGCTTCAGGGGTTCAATGGGGATGCACTCATGCCCTTAGGAAAAATTCAACTTCCAGTCACCCTCAGAGGAGACCGCGACACTTGTGCCTTCAAGCACTGCACATTCGTGGTGGTCGACTGCCCCACGGCGTATAATGCCATCCTAGGCCGACCGGTCCTAATCGATGTTGGGGCCATAACCTCGATACGCCACTTATGCTTGAAGTTTCCATGCGACAACGGGCGTATCGGCACCCTCCGGGGAGACCAACGAAGTGCACGAAGCTGTTATAACATCTCCGTCCGATCCGTCTAAACGGTCCAGGAGGCGATTGTTGCCGCACCTTTGGCGGAGGATTTACCAGAAACTGGGGGTGCCCAAGGGGCATACGTTGACGAACTCGACCCTAGAGTGGGGGTTGAGAGGGCGATATATCCGATGGAGGAAGTCGAAGAGGTGATCCTCAACTCGGGAGATCCCACCAAAGTCATTCAGGTGGGGAAAAACCTTCCATCGGCCATTCGAGAAAAGATCGTGGCCACTGTGAAGAATAATCAGGATATCCTGGCATGGTGCCACGCTGATATGACGGGGATTAATCCTAATGTTGCGTGCCACACACTCAACATAGACCCATCTGCAACTCCAGTTCGCCAAAAGAGGAGGCCGTTAGACCCAGTGAGGGCCGAAGCAGTCAAAGCTGAAGTGGACAAGCTGATGTCCATAGGCTTTCTCCAGGAGTCACTCTATCCCGTGTGGTTGGCCAACCCGGTTCTGGTCCCGAAACCCAATGGGTCCTGGAGAATGTGTATTGACTTCACGGACCTGAACAAAGCCTGCCCAAAAGACTGTTTCCCTCTTCCGCGAATCGATCAGATGGTAGACGCTACTTCCGGGTATGAACTCTTATCCTTCATGGATGCGTACTCCGGATACAACCAGATCAAGATGCATGTCGCGGACCAGGAACACACCAGCTTCCTCACGGACAAGGGTGTCTACTGTTACGTGGTCATGCCTTTCGGTTTGAAGAATGTTGGGGCGACATACCAGCGTTTAGTAAACAAGATGTTCAAGGACCAGCTGGGGAGGAACATGGAGGTGTATGTAGACGACATGTTGGTGAAATCCAAGACCTCCGGGGACCACAGTGACGACCTTGAGGAAGCTTTCGCCGTGATCCGAAAGTACAGAATGAAACTGAATCCGAAGAAATGTACTTTCGTGGTCTCGTCTGGAAAGTTCCTCGGTTTCATTGTCAGCTCCCGCGGAGTGGAGGCCAACCCTGAGAAAATTAAGGCGTTCATAGATATGCCTTCTCCCCGAAAGCATAAGGATGTCCAAAGCGTTACCGGAAGGATAGCTGCTCTAAGCTGCTTCGTATCTAAGGCCACTGACAAATGTGTCCCCTTCTTCAATGTGTTGCGAGGAAACAAGAGGTTCGAGTGGACCCCCGAATGCGAAGCAGCCTTCCAACACCTCAAGGAACATCTAACTCGAGCTCCCATTCTGTCCAAACCTATCGAAGGAGAGGCGTTGTTCTTGTACTTAGCTGTGACAAAGCATGCCGTAAGTGCCGCTCTCGTCCGGGAAGACGGCCGTCTCCAGCTCCCTGTGTATTACGTGAGCAAGAGGTTACTGGACGCCGAGTCCAGATATACAATGATTGAGAAATTCTCCCTCTGCTTGCTAATCGCTTCGCGGAAGCTAAGGCCCTATTTCCAGGCGCACACCATCAGAGTACTCACCAACCACCCTCTCCGGCAAGTCTTGCAGAAGCCCGAGTCTTCTGGCAGATTACTTAAATGGGCCATGGAACTGAGCCAGTTTGACATCCACTACCAGCCACGTGTTTCCATAAAAGGCCAAGCTCTCGCGGACTTTATTGTGGAATGCTCAGGAATGAATGACCTCCCGGAAGATCTTGTCCCGGAACTTCCCACATGGAAGGTCTATGTAGACGGAGCCTCAAATGAAAAAGTAGCTGGAGCAGGGGTTATCCTAATTTCTCCCCAAGGACATCAGCTCCAGAGCGCCATCCGTTTTACGTTCCCAGCATCCAACAACGAAGCAGAACACGAAGCCATGCTAGCTGGATTACAACTGGCCAGAGAAGTCGGAGCCCAAAAAATCGAAGTATACAGCGATTCCCTACTTGTGGTAAACAAAATATCCGGAGAATACCAGACGAAAGGCAAAAAAATGGCTGCCTACGTGTCTCTCTCCCGCGGCCTCCTGCAGCATTTCAAAGGCTACCAAATCCGCCAGGTCCCCCGGGACCAGAATTCACTCGCGGACACACTGGCCAAGCTTGCAACAGACCCGGAGATTGAACAATATGGCCTAGTGCCCATCGGGCACTTAGAAGCACCTAGTACCGAGACACAGAGGGTAAATGCCATCATCGACCATTCCCATTCCTGGATAGGACCCATCCTCAGATTTCTCACCACCGGAGAGCTCCCCACTAATAAAGCTGACGCAAGAAAGCTCCAATATCAATCTCCCCGATACGTGGTTATGGATGGAAAGCTTTACCGCAGGGGGTTGTCCATACCAATCCTTAGATGTGTTGCCGGAACCGAAATCAGCACCATCATCCATGAGATTCACGGAGGCTTCTGTGGCGACCATACCTCCGGGCTGAGCCTCTCCAAAAAGATCCTTCGTCAAGGATACTTCTGGCCCACCATGAAGAAGGATTGTGTGGATTATGTCAGAAAATGTGAGCAGTGCCAGAGGTACGCCAAGGTTCCGTGAGCGCCGCCTACAGAAATTACATTAATGACCAGCCCCTGGCCGTTCGCCGTTTGGGGCATTGACCTAGTAGGTTCCCTTCCAACTGGAAGGGGTGGAGTGAAGTATGCCATAGTCACGGTAGACTACTTCACCAAATGGGCTGAAGCTGAACCTATGAACACGGTCACGTCTAAGAAAGCACTGGACTTTGTTATCAAGAATATAGTGTGTCGTTTCGGGCTTCCACGTAAAATTGTGTCCGACAACGGGAAGCAATTTGATAGTGAGCATTTCACGGACTTCTGTGCTTCGCATGGAATCATCAAAAGCTTTTCCGCAGTCGCCAGACCTCAAGCTAATGGGCAAGTGGAAGAAGTGAACAAAATCTTAAAGACCACGTTGAAGAAAAAACTCCAAGCATGCAAGGCTCACTGGCCGGAAGAGCTTCCGCGAGTACTTTGGGCCTATCGCACAATAGAGAGAACTTCGACGAGGCACACACCTTATTCCATGGCCTTCGGTTGCGAGGCCGTCATCCCAGTAGAAATTATGATCCCCTCTCACAGGCAGGACACCTACGACCCTACCCGGAACCACGCCCTTCTCCAGGAGTCCCTGGACATGATCGAAGAGCTCCGGGAGCAGTCACAGGTCCAACTCAAAATGTACCAAGGCAAGATAGCGCGACACTTCAACACAAGAGTCAAGAGCCGTACATTCGAAGTTGGGGACCTTGTCCTACGGAGAGTATTTCCTGCTACGCAGGATCCGGGAGTGGGAGTCCTCGGACCCAACTGGGAAGGCCCCTATGAGGTCCAAAAAAAAGTGGGCCATGGGACGTATCACTTAAAGAGACTCGACGGATCTAAAGTCCCGCGTGCCTGGAACGTGGAGCACCTCCGCCGTTACTATCAGTAGGCCCCGGACTATCTAGTCGAAAGTCCTTGGTGGACGTAGCAAAAATATAAAATATGGAGATAATCCTCCCATCTGTAAAACACATGCCTAACAGGCTAATTTAATAAAACACGGAGAGATTCACTCCGCTTTTACTGCATTTTTTATCCCTTTGTTCCATGCTGCGTTTTAACAAGTGACCACGCGGTCCGGAGACGTCCGGACCCCACGCTCACTTGGGGGGGTATACATGGCTAAGGCATAGCCATATGCCCCTTGAAAAAAACATACAGAGAACACCACTTATGTGTTAGCATTGTGTTTGAAAATTTTAAATTGTTAAGCTTAGGTTGATTTGTCGCCATGAACATATTTGCATTACGTGTCATGTGTGCATTATGTGGTTATGTGAAAATTTCCATGAAAATGTCTGCCATTATGCATCATGAAAATTATCTCCTGTGTAGCCCAGCGATGAACAGGACTGGGGGTCGAGGCACATTCAGAGAGCTACGCCGAAGCACCCCCAACTTCCTGACAAGTCCTTCGCAGAATACTCCGCGACCGCTGTAAAGCTTTGCTTCGCAAGCTTCAGCTCCGGGTCTCATAAAGTAATGCATGGCAAGATCCGCGACTGCTGAAAGCTTTGCTTCACAAGCTCCAGCTCCGAGTCCCGCAAGGCGAAAGATGGCAAGATCCGCGACCGCTGTAAGCTTTGCTTCGCAGGCTTCAGCTCCGGGTCTCACAAAATAATGCATGGCGAGCTCCTAGAAACCACTGCAAGCTTCGCTTCGCAAGCTTCAGCTCTGGGAGCAGATATAATCGATCCCCCAATTACAGCAGGCCTTGCTTCGCAAAGCCCCTGCTCCAGGATCGCACATGGTAGGCGTGACGATTTCCCCGACCGCAACGAACCTTGCCTCGCAAGGCTTCATGCCAAGTCCCTGAAGTCGGCCACCGTGAGGTCCGCAACGACAGTTAGTTTTGCTTCGCAAAGATCTAGCCCTAAGTCTAGCGACGCTCACTAAAAGAACTCCCGTTCCGGCACCATCCCGCGGAATCGTATTAAGTGTTTGCCTCGCAAGCTTTGTAAAGATCGCGATGGGGAGATGGAACGGGTCACCTTAGCCATCCCAGCGAACGGTATAACTACAAGTCCCGGGATTGGCTATTTACCTTAGGAAAGCTGAGTACGATGAAAGAGGGAGTCTGGCCGTTGGAACCAAGAACCCTCCGTAACCTAGAAACTACGTGGGAAAAGACATAAGCCGTTGGAGCTTCAAGTTAGAAATGCAAAGGTTCTGGCCGTTGGAACCAAAACCTCATGCGCCCCTATAGCAGTTTCTACCGTATAAAAGTCTCTACCCTAAGCAAAAAATTAAACAAGGAACTCAGCAGAAAAGGAAAGAAGAATTCTACAATTATTACAATGAAGGCCCTGCGGACCGGGCATCTGTAATGTTCTCGCAATTAAAAAAGAGTACAGGGAGCTTCGCCCCAAAGGAAAATAAAGAAAAAAAAAATTATTATATATACACAAAGGATAAGACCCCTTCAAGCACTGGGGGTGGCAGCGACTTCCACGACCGGGACCTCGGAGACAGCGGTTTCAACTGGGGCTGGCGAAGTCGGCTCATTGGAAGGTGGAACTTCATCACTGGCAGGTTCAGAGGTCCCCGCCTCTTCGGGATCTTTTGCCTCAGGGGCTCCAGCAGGCTCATCGATGTTATAAGTCTGGACGTACACCTCTGGGCTTTGATCCCACGCCTGTATCTTTTCCCTCATGGCGGCGGCGTCCTCTCCCAGGTAGCCTACTACCTCCGGGTTTATTTTCCAAAGTTGGTGCATGAGGACCACGTGGGATAGATTAATCGTTCTATTCAGCACCACCTCGGCATCTTCCTTCTCCTTCAAGCGCTCCGCCTCAGAGGTCGCCAGCTTTGCCTCCGCAACAGCCAATTGAGCCCTCAGTTTTTCCAGCTCGGCCTTGGATGCATCCCGCTCTCCCTTAAGGGAATCAATCTCCTTGCGCTGCACCTTATTTTGATCCAGCAAGGATTGCTTCTCGGTCACATGCCCCCTGACAGTGAATTGCAAGGCTCCAATCTGTTTATCCTTCTCAGCGAGCCCCAACTCCTGCATAGACGCGAGATCCTTGCTCCTCTTGTGATCTTGCTCCTCCTCGTGCAGCCTATTCTGAAGAGTGGCATATTCCTCGTTCTGCTTAAGGAGGAGATTATTTTTCGATTGCAAGCGGGCATCCAGGGTATCCTTCTCCTCCCTGGCCTGGGATAGCTCTTCCTGGAGCTTGGAGTTTTTGGCCTTCAAGTCATTCAACCGCTGCTTGAACTCATTCTCCGCGCTGGCCCGGTACTCTTGTTATTTGGCAAGATATTTCTTGTCCGCCTCTTCTTCAGCCTTGCGCCGGGCCTGGTTAATCTTCTCCACAGCCTCCCCCTTTATGCTCTCGACCTGTTGGGTCAGTTTCTGCTTCTCCGCCTCCAAGGCCTGGCAAGCCACCTGGCTCTCCTCCAGCTGAACCAGAACTGCACCCACCTCCCGGAACGAGCGTTCCGCGATGAGAGAAGCCTGCAAGGAAAGACAACAGAATGAGTTAAGCAGAACCAAATGTACTAAGACAAATGATCCCAGAACACAACAACTGACAACTTACCCCAGAAAGTTGCTGCTTTACGGCATGTGTCAGCAACAGTGGGTCCTTACTGCTACTGATGGCCCATTTCTCAGAATTGAGCTCGCACAGGCTCAGGGCCATGCCCTCCATCATCTCCGCTTCGAACGGCGCCAATGCACATCTGAGCCTAGGCACTAGCCTCTTCCCCAAGGCTGGGCCATCCAAAACTGCTCCAGCCGGGTGAAGGGATCTCACCCCTTCTGCCAGCTCAGCTCTCTTCACGGCAGACAGGTTGTCTGCCCTTCCCTGAATAACAGCCTTCTCGGCCTCCAACCGCCTCCTCAAAAAATTATCAGCCCGTCTTACACCCTCCAGGAGGGCAGCGGGGAAACGGGTTGGTTTCTGAGGGAAGTGGAACTTCAGGCCAGGCTGAGGAAGGCTTGTTTGTTGAGAAAGTGGAAGAGAAGGAGAAGAAGGAGACCCCGAAAGGGTGGACTCCCTTTGGACTGGAGGAGGAGGTAGACGGGGTATTATGGACGGTAGCGAAGACACTACTGCCCCGGTTTATTGTTGCTGCTGATGTCGCTGTTGTTTTTGCTGCTGCTGTGGCGGTGTTGGTTGTCTCTGTTGTTGTTGTTGTTGCTTTTGCTGTGGGGGTTGTGGTTGCTGATTGGTGGGCGTAGTCTGGCGGGGACTGCGCGCAGCCCGGAGGTCTCCATCACCTCCGGGAGAAGAATGTCTAAGGCGTTTCTTCTTGTCTCCCTCAGCCTCTCCTCCGGGGCGCTTGCTCACCCCGGTCATCTTCGCGGGGAACACAAGACCTTCCCCCTCGCTGCTACTACTCGAGACCACCATGTTCTCGGAAGGCCCCTTGACAGGAGGCTTCTCCACCACGGGCATGATTGCCCTCTCCACTACCGGAGACCCTTGCGCCTCGCCACTTGTCTTCTTGGGTGTGGCAGCTTTACCTCCCCTACCAGCTCTGGTCTTTCGTCCTTTCCCCTTGGACGGGTCTTGGCTGGTGGCGGCCTTCTTGATAAGTGAGGTAGCTCTCCCCAACATCTTTGCTTCGGGATGTTCTGCAAGAAATGTACGAAGCAAGGTTAACCAACCAGCAAGCGATGTGAAAAAAGATAAGCAGAAAACAAAACAAGCAACAACATAAAAGCACAAACAAGTCCACCAGCAGGGAACAAGAAACAAAAAAGAGAAAAGTTTGAAAGGGACGACCATGCACGAGAAACGTGGATGGCCTTCCCCGAGAAAAACAAGACACCGCTTCCTGCTCCAGGAAGCTCCCGTACTCCTTGAAGTCCGGGAATGACATGCTGAGGGAAGAAGGGTCAACCATGGTGACACCTTCTGGCAGACTACCGTCACTCAAACACCCGAGGAGCTCATCTACCCTATCGCAATATCTGTCAAAGGGTATCCTACGCGGATCTAGCCTAAGGAAGCGGGGATCGAACCCCACCTGAGAAGTCCGGGAAACCTCAGACAGGCTGGGGGTGTGGATCAATCGAAAGCTAGTCTTACCTTTCCTAGAGGTACCAGCTCCCGGAGTCCCTTCATTGGGGTAAGATGCGGCGTGGCGAGCCTCGATTTCTTCTTCCTCCGACTGGGGGTCGGGGAACCTCTCCGCCTAACTGGGGGATAAATTATTCTCGTCCTGGGCCACCTGGCAGATCACCTTGGACAGCTTCAGGGCAATCTGCTCCCGGACGTCAGCTGACACCTGACTTTGCCCCCACTCACTGGCTCAATATTTTGGAAAGAGGCGAGTAGCCCATACTCCCTCAAAGATTCGGTGGTCACAAGTCCTTCCACCTTCAGCTCTTCCTTCGAGAGCCCCTCGTAGAAGTTTGACCTCCTTATCATCTCCGTGCAGCGAGGTGTCCGCGGGACGGCTTCTGCAAAGTCCAAACACGAGTGTTAGAGATCCTCCCGGAAGGCAAACCAAACGTGAAGAAACAAAGTTAGAAAAGAAAGGAAGGAGCACTTACCAGGGACTTTGAAGTCCAAAGACAGAGCTGGCACCCTCTTTAATGGGAAGCCAGTCGTCAGGAACCAGTACTCCCGGAGATCTGGAACCCTCGCGGTATGACATGTGGGACACATCACGTCCGGATACCTCTCCAGCCTATAAAACCCCACCTTGTCTGCATGACCTCTCATGGGCTGAGACTTCTGTCCATAGAAGTATAGCACCTCCTCCGGGGTAGGGGCCTCCAGGTCCCGGGACTTGCAAAATATATACCACCCCGCTAGAAGCTTGTAGCTGGGGGGAATCAACTGGAAGGGGGCAATCCCCGCCTTCACGCAGAAGTTGGCAAAATAACTTCTTAGGGGCAAGTGTGCCCCACACACTATGTGTGCCCAGCTCCAGGCACCAAAACCCTCGTGACTCTGGCTGGCAGACTCACCCAGCACCGTCAGGCGGTGCCAAATCAGGCCTAGGATGTTCTTCAGGCCTGCCTCTGAGGAATACAGCTCCAGCATGCCGTAGTTCCTGAGCAGGTTCGGCTTCTGGTCCATCTCCCAGATGGAACTGTTGATAGTCGGTGGGCTAGCCGCGGCCACCTTAGCTTTTTCTTTCCCCTTTGCGCCGGCAACAGGGGAACCTTGCTCCTGGGCAGATTCAGCCTCTACCGCAGCGATGATTTGTTCCTTTGAGGTGTTCGTCACTGAGCAAAAGAAACAAAGAAGAAAACACTCCAAGCAGTCAACACCCTTGTCATACCCTAACGGTATTAAAGGCGTCGGGGAGACCCTCCCCGAAAACTGCTTGGAGAGGCTCCCACCGAGCTTGCCAAGGGGTTGGCACCATGCCACCCGGAGGACAGCAAGGAACCAGATTCAAACTTCGAGCCTAAGTCCGCCGAGAGAAGTGTTTTCCCAGGGGAAGACACCCTAAAGGCGTTCACGCTTATGCCCTAAAATAACAAACCAGAACAGCACAAGCAGACGAGAAACAACTTTCCAAAAGCAAATCGTCAATGCATGCAAAGAAATGACTTATTGACTCACATCAGTCACATGCCTATCAAAGCCCTATTCACGCATGCATAAAGATGACACCGGCAGAAAACTCAACCCTAACAACTACCAACAATCTGAGGTTTAGAAGGAAAAAGCAAAGTGAAAATACTTACTGGTATTCGGGTAGTTGAAGATTGAGGGAGTAACCGGGTCACTGCACCGCACGAGCACGTGAAGTAAAGGCTGCAAAGACAAGCAACGATTCAAACCTAGAACTTCGGCGAACAAACCTACTGCCAAATCGAAAGAAAAGTTCCTGGATTCCTTACCAAAAGAAGTGGCGAATTCGAAGGAAAGGAAGCTTGGAAGCTTGAGAGTTCGAAGATTTGGGAATCTGAGAATCTGAAAGCTCGAGAATTTGAAAGCGTAAAGAGGAAGAAGGGTCCGTTCCCTCGTTTTTATAGCAGGAACGAAGTCATTTCCAATTCCACAAATGGACGGTCCTGATCTTCCCATACCGCATGCATCAGATCTGACGGCTTGGGATGAAGTGCCGGTCCCATTTATGACTCCTCGGATGGGAATAAAGTATTTATTTCCCATCATTGTACCATCTCGGGCCCGGTGTACCATTAAATACCGTCAAATCACTACTCAGACGCCTGACGCACGCATACTGAGCCAGTCGCCTCACGCACACGTCTTGGTCACAGAGCCATTCCCTGCATGACGCGTGGCCCTCGCCACACTTGAGTACTTGAGTTCAAACATAAGAAATTTCCTTTTTTTTCGTACTAACACTCAGACGGGAAAAAGGAACCCTTCCAGGAACACAGGTACTCAAGTGTACAGTCCTCCGGGTATTCTGGTCTCTAGATTAGGTGACCCCTCGCCTAATCTAGAGACCAGAATACCCGGAGGACTGTACAAGCTCCCGGACCTCTCAAGCTCCGTGACCTTGGGGGGTAAATGTTATCCAGATTTCCGGATAGCGTTTAGATGGATAGCCTCGGGGAAGCAGAATTATCAAAGTCTTTCACGAAGGGTGACCAGGGCTCGCGGATGGACAGAAAGGCTTCGCCTCTCCCGTTTAGTGTCTAGCACACTCTTTCAAGCAACCGCGACCCAGAAGCTCGTCAATTCTCCCGGACTCCCGAAAGGATATCCTTCGGGGAAGGTCCTTCCAGGAGAAGCTCTTCAGGTTACCTTTGCGGATACAGTTCCGTGCCTCGCACGGAAGAAGACCAAGCGGTCGAGTCACGGAGGAGGCATAGTTGGAATGATACTCACCTGACACAGGACCCCGCCTGACACGCCTGACAGGTCGAGGCCGCACACATCCCAGCACGCCTAAAAGTGCCTTTTCGCCTACTGTTCCGCTGACAGCCTTGAAAAGACAGCTGCCTTTTGACATTCCCCATATTTTCATGTAATTATACCTACGTAGAGCCTTGTAGCCATGCTACTACGGTAATTGTATCCCCTATTTACGGCTGGTGTAATTAAGACTCATAGGGGCAGAGTAAAACCCTAATCCAAAACCCTAGCTATAAAGACCTCCTCATTTTACGATATGGAAGAGGCGAACAAGTTACAGAGCAAGAACTCTGCCAAAATCTCTCTAGCTTCATCTTCTTCAAGAGAACCCGAGAGAAACATTGTGAGTTTGGGAGGTTCTTGTACACCAGCCATTTTACTGTAATTCTCTACAAGTATAATAACATCGACTCGTGGACTAGGGCTCGTTAACGCTTGAACCACGTAAAAAACCTGATTGTCTATTTATATTTCTGCACTTCTACAGTTCTTATCTTTTTATTATTTTGTTTGTATTCGTTTCCGAAAAACCCGGTAAACAGTGCTGCCTGGATGGAGTGAGTATGGTGTAGTATGGGATTCATCAAGAATCTCTCGTCTAATAGCCATATCCATAGGAACACAAATTTGATCCTTATACATCAATAAACCCGTCTTTGAGATGGAATAATCCCTAGCCACTCCAGCTAGGACATTCCCTCTAACCTCCTACAATTGTGCATCACCCACCTAACCCTCTCTTATCCTCTCCAAGAGGGTAGTCTGTAATGTAATATTGGCCATCGGCCCACAACCAACTCTACCCTCTCTCTAGTCATCTATTCGGCTAATTCCTTCGATATATGCTTCGAGCTAAACATCTGTCTTGGGCCCCTCCAGCTCAAAGCATCTGCCACTACATTGGCTTTTCCTGGGTGGTAAAGGATGTCACAATCATAGTCCTTCACCAATTCTAGCCAACGTCTCTGCCTCATATTTAGGTCCTTTTGGGTAAAGAAATACTTTAAACTCTTATGATCAGTGTATATCTCACTCTCCTCTCCATAAAAATAATGTCGCCATACTTTCAGTGCAAACACCACCGCCGCTAGTTCCAAATCATGGGTAGGGTACTGGTGCTCATATTCCTTCAACTGTCGTGACGCATAAGCGATAACCTTCTAATTCTGCATCAACAAAAATCCTAATCCAAGTCTTGATGCGTCGCAGTGCACTACAAACTTGCCCCTATCCGAAGGAATAATCAACACCGGAGCAGTAATCAATCGTCGCTTCAACTCTTACAACCTACCCTCACATTTGTCTAACTATGTGAACTTTAGATTCTTCCTCGTCAACTCAGTCAACGATGTAGCAATCTTTGAAAACCCTTCCACAAACCGTCTGTAATATCCTGTAGTCCAATGAAACTCCTAACCTCCAAGGAATTCCTTGGCCTCTGCCAATCCCTAACCGCTTTTACCTTGGCTGGATCCACCTTAATTCCATCTCCACTGAAAATATGCCCAAAGAATGTTACCTCCGGTAACCAGAACTCACACTTCTTAAACTTAGTAGACAACTGATGCTCCCTCAATCTCTGCAATACCCGTTGGAGATGTTGCTCATGCTCTGCCTCTGAACTTGAGTAAACTAGGATGTCTTCGATGAAGACAATCACAAATTGATCTAAGAAGTCCTTGAACACCATGTTCATCAGATCCATAAACGCTGCTGGGGCATTGGTCAAACCAAACGACATGACCAAAAACTCATAATACCTATACCTCGTACAGAAGGTTATCTTCGAAATATCCTTGCCCTTGATCCTCAGCTGGTGATAACCAGATCGAAGATCGATCTTCGAGAATACCGTATTACCCTGCGGCTGATCGAACCTGTAATCTATCCATAGAAGGGGCTACTTGTTCTTGGTAGTCAACATGTTCAACTCCAAGTAGTCTATACATATTCTTAGAGTCCCATCCTTCTTTTTCACAAAAAAAACCGGGGCACCCCATGGCGAGAAGCTAGGTTTGATGAACCCTAAATGTAGTAGCTCCTACAACTACATCTTTAACTCGTTTAGCTCAGACAGAGCCATCGTATATGGTGCCTTTGACACTGGCTCTATACCCGACGCTAACTCAATGATGAACTAAATCTCCTTGTGCGGCGGCAATCCTAGTAAGTCCTCAGGAAACACATCCAAAAACTCGCATTCCAGCTTAGTCTCTCCTGGCCCCACCGGCATAACTCTAGTGGTATCCACCACACTGGCTAGGAAACCTCTACAACCTCCTTGTAATATATCCCTAGCCCTCAACGCTGATATCATAGGAATGCAGGGTCCATGCATAGTACCCACAAAAACAAAGAGATCCTCGCCCTCTGGCTCGAAAGTCACCATCTTCCTCCTACAATCTATCGTGGCCCTTCTCTTACTATCTAATCCATCCCAAAAATCATATCAAAATCATCCATACCTAACTCAATCAAATCTATTGATAACTCCCTACTGTCCACCATCATTGGCAGTTCTCTAATCCATCTTTTAGAAACTGCCAGTTCCCCTGTAGGCATTATAGTCCCAAACCCCGCAATATAATACTCACTAGGCCTACACAATCTATCAATCACTTTGATAGAAACAAATGAATGTGTAGCACCAGAGTCAATCAATACAGTGTACAAATAGCTAGCGCTAGAAAGTTGACCCGTCACTACCGAGGGGCTAGCCTCAACCTCAGCCTCCGCCTGTGTCAAGGCAAACACTTGAGCTAGACTCAAGCTGTCCACCTTCCCTGGTTCCTCTTTCTTCAACGTCGGGCAATCCTTCTTAAGGTGTCCAACCACCACACACAAGTAATAAACCTTTTCCCGGCATTCACCCAGATGGTGCTTCCTACATCTAGTACACTCTGGATAGCTCCTCCATGACTTACCGCCTCCCTAGCAGCCACCCTGGGCACTCCATCTCCTCTTAAAAGGACACATAGTGGCCGAGGTGTCAGGGGTCTTCTTCTTCTGATCACTGGGGCCTCCTCCCCTACCAAACCCTGTTAATGGAGGCATTGCCATACGAACATCCCATCTCACAGCATTTTCCCTCCAAATCTTGATCTTTGCCTCCTCAGCAGCGAGTGCCTTCTCAATCGCCTGGGCATAAGTCATCTCCCCAGGTAATGATGTGATCCTCACATCTTGGGCTATAATAGCATTAAGCCCTCAAACAAACCTATCCTGCCTAGCTGCATCTGTATGCACTAGATCTGGTGCAAACTTTGCTAGCCTGTCAAATTTCAGGGCATACTCAGTAATTGTCATACTACCCTGCACTAACCCAATGAACTCAGTCACCTTTGCTGCCCTGACAACAACGTTGCAATATTTCTGGTTGAACAAATCTTTGAACTCAATCCAACTTAGAGTAGAAACGTGTCGAGTCTGGGATGCCACCTCCCACCAAATGCGGGCATCCTCTCTAAGCATATAGGTGGCACAAACCACCCTGTTATTACCTTCCACCCTCATAAAATCCAGGATGGAGGTGATCATACTCATCCACTGTTCAGCCTTAAGTGGATTTGGTCCTCTCTCAAAGATGGAGGATGTTGTCTCTTAAATCTTTCATAAAATGGCTCCCACCTGTTGCAAATCTAAAGCGGTTGTACAGCTAGTGCCACAACAGGTGGCAAGTTGGGTGCAACACTCCCTGATGGAGCCTACTGCCTTAGAAGGCGAATCTATTCTTCCTGGCTTTGAAGTCTAGCTTGCATATCAGCAAGCAACTGCTGCCAGTTCTCAGGGACTGGCGGAGGGTTTTGGCCCTGCTCATCATCTCTAGCTCCGACCCCGATGCCGACTAGTCGAATTGATCACCTTGGATGCATTACTATCCAAGTTTATATGCAATCAACGACTCGGTTGGTAAGGCAATGATAACAGGTTTACATTCATCCCGTGGTCCAACGCCGAAACTCAACCAACAATACACAATCATAGTGCAAACATGCATTTTAAAAATTATTCACATACAATAGCAATGCTAATAAGAACGCCTTATCATATTCATATAGCAGTCAAGGGCCAGGCCCTAATAGTATATCTTATGCTTCCCAATAATCATGCAAATAAAGCATTTATACTTCAATTAAACACTCGAACATATAATCACATATACAGTTACAGAACTCTGAGTCGAGCTTGTCTTTAGTGGTGAGTGTACATGCCCAGCCAGTCTTCAGGAACCCTTAAACCTAGATCACTCTAACACCAAGTTGTAATGCCCTGGATAACCAAGACAGTTACACCGTGTGTTTAGAATAGTGCAAAACTTACTAATCAAGTCGTTTGAACATAAATGTGTTTCTAAAGTTAAGTGACAGGTTAACTTTAGATCGTAAAATGGTTAATTTTCATTAAAATAAGAGTTTGATACATGGGATCCCAAAAATAATGTTTACATGGCAGTTACAACCCTCAAAATAAATACAACAATAGCCAGCCTAAATGGACAAATACAAATTTTGGCTCTAGTCCTTATAACTCTTCGGTTATGGCGGTCGAGTAGCTGCCGATGTACACACCACCCCCAAAGCTCTCCAACTCATGGCTGGTCCAGCTTTCCTTTGGATTTACTTGCACCACGTAGGATCCATGAGCCAAGGCTTAGTAAGAAAACCATAATGAACAAGCATAGATAACAAAAGAAAGTGCATAGTAAACTTTAGATCAACATGTTCAACCAACAACAAAGTACAAGCAATAGATTAAGAAACAGTAAACATATACCTCCAAACATATAATTCAATATTTAATACAAATATTTAGGTGTCTTAGGCCGAGCCCTTTGGTTATTTGGCTGATCCCGGCTCGCTTAGGCCGAGCTGTGTTCAGTACGCTTAACATTAGCCCCGGCTCCCTTAGGCCGTATTTCACATCACACATAATAGATATATAGGTTACAGAACACATATGTTTATTTATAGGGAATCTTAGTCCCATTCACAATTTGGGTGTAGTTTTTTTACCTCGTGTCTTGAGCGGAGGATGTGGAGCGGTCCCGAGCACGATCTCCAGTCACGAGCCTTAATGGTAACCCTAGTTACAAGCGACAATGGATAACTATAAAAAATTTAACCTAATTAAATGCTTTCAAATGAAATACTAACCTTTGAGACATCGAATTCTACTAAACAGGGTAGTAGAATTCATCGCGAGCATTTAGGTTTAAGTCCTTGAGCCTAAAAACCAACCTTGGCTATGGCTACCTAGGAGGGCCGCGACCTGGCCCTAAGGGTTGCGGCATGCCCCATGTCAGAGGCGCCAGCCTCTTGTTCCAAGGGGGAGGTAGGCCGCTACTTGCCCTCTAGGGCCGCGACGCGCCCACAACTCAGAAAGCCCCCCAGGGCCTTCTGAGGCACGCGGGCCGTGGCGCCCCTAAACTGGGTCGCGGCTCGCCCCCGTGAACCCAAAAATCCCTGGGTTTCTCTCCATTTTTCCCTAGCTTTATTCATCAAAAATCTAACCTAAAATACACCAAAACCAGAATTCGACCACTGTATCACAATAGCCTACTTAGATCACCACAACCTCCTAAAATTCTAACCCAAAATCCTTCTAATAACCCATAATTCATCAAAATCCCCTTCGAAACTTAAAAGCTACAAACACTTAAACTAACAACAAAGTTTTACCATTAATTCACAGCTAAAAACTTACCTTAAAGATGGCTCTGCCCCTAAGCTGCACCTCAAACACTTCTGGTTTCAATCCCTCAATCCTCAAGCTTCAATTCCCAGGATTCTCCTTCAATAATTCCTTCAACTTCAAAGCACAAGAGAGGGGGAGGGAGGAAACGTGCAAGAGAGAGAGAGAGAGAGAGAGAGAGAGAGAGAGAGTTTGAGAAATTTCTAATATGTTATAGCCTAAGTCTGATACTTTCTAACTATATCTCTTAATTAAAATGACCAAAATGTACCCTATACTAACCGACCCCTTTATTACTCATAAGGGAAAAATGATCATTAGCCTCAATTCCTGCTAATTTCTCGAGTAATCCTACAAATTCCAAATTAGTCCCGTCATGCCCCACTCATTACCAAATTACCCGTTACTCGATATATCCTGAAAAATTCATTAAATTCCCAAAATACCCCTAGGCTCACCCCGAGCTGGGTATTAAACCCTGTTGTGACTATTCCGCTAATCTTCTCACTAGGATCGCCTTGAGCCGAATACTGCAAATATATCAACATAATGATGTGGTCCCAACCATTTAACACATGTAATCACATTTATGCCCTTATAAACAAGAACGGGCCTACATGCATATTTAATACTCATAAACATGTATATAAATATATTCATATTATCATATAAATCATGCGTGCCACATAGTCACGCATTTAATCAATTAATCACACATATATCCAATTATGCACTCTTGGCACGCTAATCAAAGCATTAACCTTTATTAGCATTTTTGGGACGTTACAACTTGATACCCTTAAAACTCTTCAAGGAAGAAGCAGCTTGGACCAAGAGGGTCGATGATGGCCAACAACTGATGGCCCTACAAGCTGGCATCCGAGTAGGTTCCCCACTATAGGATGACCTCTAGCGGAGAGGATTCCACATGCTCGACAACTTCATACGTTGAACCCAAGAGTACATTAACTTTGAGGATGCTTAGATTAGAGCATTCGGGGGACCAGTCTTTTTCCTCGCTTCGTTGATCCTAAATGCCGTGGCCCTGGGAACCTAGTACTCGCCATACACTCCAGCCCAAACAAGTGTTATGATCGCTCCATAGTTTAGTCCAATTGTTCAGCCAGTTGGCTTTAGCGCCATGCGAAATGCTTGTTTTAGTGCAGCCCTGGTAGGCTATGAAGCCGCTCCCACTATATATAGTGCTTTTCAGAATGCATTCAGTGTTGCAACTGCGGTTCCAACCCAATCCTCGACACCCAGCGGGAGTAAATGCGGGGGAAAGGGCAAGGGCAAGAAGCCCAAGAGAACTGGAGCAGATCCTGACGAGAGGTACACTCCACAGTACTTTGAGTACACAGACTTGGTGGATACTCAGGAGCATATTTTCCTGGCCACGGAACAGTAGATCCACTACCAGAAACTATAGCGTATTCAGAGAGATCGAGAGAGAAGAGATTCCACTAACATTTTCCAGTTCCACAATGATGTGAGGGACCACACCAACAGGTGCAGGAAACATAAAGATGAAATTGAGAATCTCATCAAACTCGGGCACCTTCACTAGTATGCTAGCACCAGAACTCCAGTCATAGGATTGCCTCCAAAGCAAGTGGTTCGTCAGGCTCCGAGCCAAGTGCCTGCGACCTAGCAGCAGGTAGCCCATGGATTTCCCCCAGTGAACAGGAGAGCAGGGACTATCTCTGGAGGACCCCACTTAGGGGGCACATCGAG
Source organism: Humulus lupulus (assembly GCF_963169125.1). Taxonomy (NCBI): domain Eukaryota; kingdom Viridiplantae; phylum Streptophyta; class Magnoliopsida; order Rosales; family Cannabaceae; genus Humulus; species Humulus lupulus. The sequence continues at coordinate 64,412,230 of NC_084797.1, read as the reverse complement.
GGGCTCGCTGAATCGCTATGCACAGGCCCTAAACCTCAAAGAAGAAGTGTTGGTACTAGCCCAGATAACAGTACAAATGCCTGGAATGATGGATCAAGTCATCATATTCTCCTAGGAAGATGTGCGGAGGGTGAATTTTCCCCACCATGAAATTTTAGTGGTCAAGATCCAAATTTCTAACAAGATGGTAGCGGATAACGGGAGTTCTATGAGCATCTTATTTAAGTCACCCTTCAAATGATTGGGCTAACTGCTAGTGACCTGTCCCCTTGCGCCTCCACTCTTTATGGGTTCTCGGGGGAAGGTCTCTTTCCGATGGGGCAGATTAAGCTACCAGTGACACTCAGAGAAGTGCCTCACTAGGCCTTCAAGTAAAACACCTTTGTGGTCGTAGATTTCTCCTTCACTTCCAACCTCATTCTAGGACGTCCAACCCTGGTGGAGTTTGGAACCGTCACCTCAATATGCCACTTGTGCTTGAAGTTCCCCACTAAGGCGGGAATTGGCACAGTCCGTGTAACGCCATACTACCCTAGAGCCATTACCATGTGATTTTAAAATGTGCCATTAGCTCGCTAATTGAGGTTTTAGATCAAAAAGTGTGATAAAATTAAAATAAAGACTCATTCAATGGAACTTTAATAGAATAGATTTGGACATTCATTAAGATTATAAAAGTGTTACATTGGGATCCCAAAACACTATTTAAAATATATTTACAATTGAAAAGTCTTTACACAGTCGACCTAGGTGACAAAATTGATCATTTACACAATGTTCCTTAAAGCTACCCCAGCCGTGGCAGCCAAGTAGGCCAAACTTGTACGCACCGCTCCATGCCCTCCAAATCAAGCTTGGTCGGCCTTTCCCTTGCCCTTACCTGCACCATAGAGCACCGGTGAGCCAAGGCCCAGTAAGAAAACTCCAGAAACATAGCATATAACAGTCAAACTCAATAAATGCATAACCTAAAAAATCACATAGATAATTCATATCAAAGACCTAAGCTGACCAAGGTGCGTTACCAGGCACCAGGTTCACGGTTCTAATCGAGGGAGTGAATACAACACCCTAGATGACCATGTCATGTCGGCTTGCATTCAGCATGCTTATTGCCATTCCCGGCTATTACTAATCTCGACCTTTGTCGATCCTAGCCTTCACCGATGAGTCACCAAAACATATACATGACATAATAATTATAAACATTCATACATAACACTAAACACAGATAATCAGGCCATGCCCTGCTCTATGGGCACAAACAATTTTCTTACCTTAGTCCCGAGTTGATAGAATAGGGTGATCCCAAGCACGATCCCTAATTTTGAGCCTTAGCGGTAAAACATAGTCACAGCGTAATAATAAATAACCATTAAAATCTAAACTGAATAAAAGCTTTCAGAATAATGTACTAGACTCCGAGACCTCAAATTCTACTAAACCGGGTAGTTGAATTCCTCCCAAGCCCTTAAGTTTGGGTTCCCGAGCTTAAAAATCTGTTTTGGCCATTTCCCTTAATTAGAGTCGCAGCCCAGCCTCTAGGGCCGCGACGCGCTACAAGTCAGAGAGCCTAAGGTTCTCTCCTTGGGGACGTGGGCCACGGCGCGCCCCAACCAGCACCGTCGCGCCTGGGTGATTTCAGAGAATCGCTAGGCCCCTTCCATGCAAACGGGCCATGACGCCTGAAGAACAGGGCCACGACTTGAGCTACAAAACCCAGAATTCCCTTAAGTTTTATCGACCAATTTCACTAAAGTTCACCCTAATCAATACCCAAACCAAGAATTACGACCAAAACTCGTATCAACACAACTTAACCAGTATAATTACCCCAAAAACTACTTCTTAATCTCACCAAAATTTAAAAACCAGCCTAAGGTTTAAACCCCATGAAAACCCCAAAATCACAAATGAAAACCAACAAAAATAAGAATAAATCCTTACCAAAACTGAGAATTTGACCCTGAGCTAAATCCCAAACACTTCAAACTTTAAATTCTTCAACTATTGAGTCAATTCTCCAAGAGTTTCACCAAGACTCCAAGCACACCAAGGGAGAGGGAGTAAGCCGAATAGAGAGAGAGAGAGAGTAAGGGACTGAGAGACTAAGTTCCTTTTGTTTTTGACTACATCTCAAGGCTTCACGTAAGTCTATCTTTAGCTTCAAAATGACCAAAATATCCCTAGGTCAATTCTTAGGCCTTTAATGCCTACAAGGGAAAACCCGTCATTTGCCCTATTCCGGCTAATTCCTCGAGTATTCCTATAAATCCCCAATTAATCTTGAAATACCCAAATAACTGCTAAATAACTACCCGTTACCCAATCAACCTCGAATACAGACTACGTTTCCCCAAAATACCCCAGGCTCACCCTGAGCTGGGTATTTTACCCTATTGTGACTATTCCGCTAATCTGCTCACTAGGACCGCCTCGAGCCCAATATCGCAAATATACCCGCACAACAATGTGGTCTCAGTCATAACACACACATAATTACATTTATGCCCCTGACGGGCCAAAATTACAAATATGCCCTTATTAACAAGAACGAGCCCACATGCACATTTAATTCACCTAAACATGCATATATATATTCACATTATAATATAACTTAAGTAATTAAATACTGATACACACATATCACAATTATTCACGTAATAATACAATTAAATCATTTATTTCCCTCCTGACACACTAATCAAGGCACTAAGCATTATTAGCAAATTTGGGATGTTACAACTATCCCTTCCCTACAGAAATTTCGTCCTCGAAATTCATCTGAATAGTTCAGGATATTGATCCTGCATATCAGACTCAAGCTCCTAAGCTGCCTCTTCTACCTTGTTGTTTCTCCACAACACTTTCACTAAGGCAATGGTCTTGTTCCGTAAGACTTTATCCTTTTGGTCTAGGATCTAAACCGGTTTCTCCTCATAAGAAAAGTCTTGGTCCAATTCCATATTTTCATAACTTAACACATGTGTAGGATTTGATACTTACTTCTAGAGCATAGACACATGAAACACATTGTGAACCCCTGATAAGGCTGGAGGCATAGCTAATCTGAAACCCACCTCTCCAACCCGTTCCAGGATCTCAAAGGGGCCAACAAACCTAGGACTTAATTTTCCTCCCACTCCTAATCGTTTCACCCTTCTTAAAGGAGAAACTATAAGAAACACATGATCACCAACTTGAAACTCTACATTTCTACGTTTCAAGTCTAAGTAACTCTTTTGTCTACTTTGGGAGGCGAGCATCCGAGCTCTAATCTTCTCAATTGCCTTGTTAGTCCTCTGAATGGCCTCAAGACCTAAGCACTTCCTCTCACCAATCTCATTCCAATGAATGGGCAATCTGCATTTCCTCCCATACAACATTTCATATGGAGCCACCTCGATAGTTGCCTGATAATTGTTATTATAAGAAAATTCAATCAAAGGGAGATACTTACTCCAAGATCCCCAAAAATCCAACACACAGACACACAACATATCCTCTAGTATTTGAATCGTCCTTTCAGACTGTCCATCCATCTGAGGATGATAGGTTGTAATGAACCTCAACTGCGTTCCCATAGCCTTCTGTAGGCTTTCCAGAAACTTAGAGGTGAAGGCGGGGTCCTTGTCGGACATTATCAATTTCAGAGCCCCATGCAGACGCACGATCTCCTTCACATATAACTCAGCATACTGCTCCACCGTATAATTCGTTCTAACAGGCAAAACGTGGGCTGATTTGGTGTACCTATCCACAATCACCCACACAAAGTCATGTTGTCCTATTGTACTCGACAGTCCAACCACGAAGTCCATAGTAATATCCTTCCACTTCCACTCTAGAATCCCTAAAGGTTGAAGCAATCCTACTGGCCTTTGGTGTTAAGCCTTCATCTATCGACATGTTAAGCACTTGGCCACAGAGTCCACCATGTCCTTCTTCATTCCTGCCCACTGATACAGAGTCTTTAGATCTTGGTACATCTTCATCGTACCTGGATGTAAAGAATAAGGAGTGGTATGAGGCTCAACTAGAATCTCTCACCTGTAACCAGAATCCATCGAAACGCAAATCCAATTTTTATATCTCAACAGATCTACCTCTGAAATAGAAAAGTCCCTAGAAAGTCCAGCTAAGACATTCTCCCTGTGTTTCCTCAATTGAGGATCCTCCTTCTGTGCTTCTCTGATTCTCTCAAGAAGTGTGGACTGAAGAGTAATGTTGGCTAGCTGACCAACTACCAGTTCAATTCCTGCTCTCATCATTTCTTCATCTAGATTTTCTGATATTTGTGTCGATCTAAATAGCTGCTCTGGGCCCTTCTTACTCAATGCGTCGACCACCAACTCCAGCCAACACCTTAGGTGCATATTCAAATCCTTTTGAGTGAAGGAATAATTGAAACTTTTATGGTCAGTGTATATTTCGCACTTCTCTCCATACAGGTAATGCCTTAATACCTTTAGTGCGAATACCAACCCTGCCAACTCCAGATCATGAGTGGGGTATCTCTGTTCATACTCCTTCAGCTATCTAGATGTGTAGGCTATCACCTTCCCAGCCTGCATCAATACACAACCCAAACCCTGGCTAGAAGCGTCGTAGTAAACCAAAAACTTTTCCTTGTCTGATGGAAGACTAAGTATCGAAGCAGTAATCAGTCGCTGCTTTAACTCCTTGAAACTGTTCTCATATCTATCTGTCAAGACATACTTGGTCTTCTTATGCGTCAGCTCAGTTAGCGGTGTGGCTATTCTGGAGAATCCCTCAACAAATCACTGATAGTACACTACCAAACCCAAGAAGCATCTAACCTCTAGTACACTGCTCAGCCTCGACCAATCTCTCACGGCCTCAATCTTGGTTGGGTCCACCAAAATCCCCTCCCTACTCACAATGTGGCCTAGAAACGTTACTTGGGAAAACTAGAATTCACATTTAATGAACTTAGCATATAGCCTATGCTCCCTCAGCCATTGTAGTACCAAACGAAGATGCTGCTCGTGTTCTTTCTCTGATTGGGAGTATACCAGTATACCATCAATGACTACAATCACAAACTTATCCAAGTAATCCCTGAAGACCCTATTCATCAAATCCATGAAGGCTGTTGGGGCATTGGTTAATCCAAAACACATGACCAAGAATTCATAGTGTCCATACCTCGTATGGAATGCGATCTTTGGTATGTCCTCCTCCTTAATCCTCAACTGATGGTAGCCAGACTGAAGGTAAAACATAGAGAACACCATCTTCCCTTCTAGCTCATCAAAAACATCATCGATCCTGGGCAGTGGGTACTTATTTTTAATAGTCAACATATTCAACTCTTGGTAATCGATGCACATTCTTAAGGACCCATCCTTCTTCTTGACAAATAGCACTGGAACACCCCACGGTGAAAAGTTGGGTCTAATGAATCCTAGATCCAGTAATTCCTACAACTAAATCTACATTTCCTTTAACTCTACCGGCACCATTCTATAAGGTGTCCTCGATACCGGTTCTACTCCTGGTTCCAGTTCTATGACAAATTCGATCTCTCAGTGTGGCAGCAACCCTGGCAGGCCTGCTAGAAATACACCAGGAAACTCACACACCAACCTAGTCTCACCCGGTCCAACTGAAACGACCCTAGAGGTATCCACTATGCTCGCTAGGAATCCTATGCAACCTTCTTGCAATAGGTCTCTAGCTTTCAAAGCAGAGATCATAGGTACTCGTGGTCCACCACTATCCCCACAAACATGAAAGGTTCCTCTCCTTTGGGCTCAAAAGTTACCATCCTTCGCTTACAGTCTATCGTCCCCCCATACTTTTCCGACTAATCCATCCCCAAGATCATATCAAAATCATCCATCTTCAGTTCAATCAAATCCACAGACAACTCCCTACTGTCTATCTCCACTGGTAATGCTCTAACCCACCTCCTAAAGACTACCAATTTCCCAGTTGGCAACAAAGTCCTAAATCCCCTAGCATACAGATAACAAGGTCTACACAAACAGTCTATCTGTAATGTCCTGGATAGCCAAGACCGCTACACTGTGTGTTTATAAAGATGTGAGACTTGCTAATCAAGTCATTTAATCAAAACGTGTCATTAGTTAAAGTGTTCTAGGGCTAAAAGACATTTTGGCCTCAAAAGATACATTTTATAAATTATAAATTTTTTTTACAGAAGGGATCCCCAAAACAATGTTTAAAAGCTGGTTTACAAAATTCAACTATTAAAAGTAAACATTAGCCATACTAAGGAAAAATACAAGGTTCTGGTCCTCTCGTCCCTGTAATCTCCTCAAACCGTGGCGGTTGAGCGGCCTGTCATGTACATTAACCCTGCAGAGCTCTCCAATCACGGTTGATCAATCCTGCCCTTGCCTTTACCTGCACCACGCAGCACCCGTGAGCCGAGGCCCAGCAAGAAAACAACATACACATCATATACAATAATGACAATCAAATACTTTCATAAGCATGTTCAATCATTCAGTCCATAGCATGTAAGCATACTTCAAGGTACAAACAAACCTCATCTATACTTAGATTATTCAACAATATCATCAATCAACATTTATAGCCAATACAATATTCAATTTACACAATTACTAGGGCCGACGCCTTAGGCCGCACCCTCTGTTTAACCCACTGACTCCAGCCCGCTTAAATCGAGCTTAGTGCATAATAAGCTGTCCTCAGATACCAGTGTTCGAGCCGCGCCATTTGCGCAAGTTAACCGTGGCACGCTTAGGCCGTTGGTTACAATTTACATGGCATAATACCATTCTCTCAATCATATATATATCAGGGAACCCTTAGTCCCATTCAATTATTCAACCGGGTATAGTTTTCTTACCTTTGGCTTTCAAACGAGCTAGTTATAAGTGATGCTTCTTGAGCGCGATCCGATCCCCGAGCCCTAGCTTAGCACCTAGTCACAACCAAGATAAAGGATACCATTAACAATCTTAAATGGGCTTCTAAACCAAGTTCTAGTCCTCGGAACATTGAACTTCACCAAATATGGTAAAAGACTCAACCCCGAGCACCCTAGGTTAAATTCCCAAGCCTAAAATCTCAAAATCCCTTAAGCGCCCCGGCATGGGCCATCCATGCCGCGGAATGGCCCCAGACAGAACCCTCCATGGGCACAAAAACAGGTAAGGGCCGCGGCATTGCTTGGACCATCCCGCGGCCGACCCTCCTTCCTCAGCATGCATCAACCTCGAAGGGTCGCGGCTCACCAAGAACCATGCCGCGGCCCGACCCTTTGAACCCAGAAAAATCCACCATTTTCAATCTCTAAACCTCATCTTAAGCCATCCCAAAGGCCCTAACTCAAAACCAATTAATAACATCATCATTAGAATAATGTAAACAACGCAATCCAACCAGAAATCCAGCCTAACACTCACCAAAATCCCAATTCCAATTTCTGAGATTTCAAACCCACAAACTCAAAACCAGCCATGGAATTTCTAGAATTCGACCATTAAACTTTAAATTGAAACTTATCTTAGCTGCAGTATCACCTCTCCACGAGTTTCCCTGATCTAGCTTCAAAGTTCCAGCCTCAAATTCCACCTTAAATGCCAAAACCACAAATATTCAAAACTCAGCCATTTTTCTTAAAGTTCCTAACCACAGAACAAAGATCAATGCTTACCTTGGCTCTAACTCAGTCCTTGATTAGTTCTTGAGCTAATCCTCTAGCTTATCCCCTTCAATTCCCAGAAATTAGCTGGTTTCCCTTTACAAAATCAGAGTTTTTCTTCCTTAAGAGAGAGAGAAAAGAGAGAGAAGAGAGAGAAGGCTGAGAGGTCGGTTTACATTTTCTATCTAGTATTTTCTAAGTCTTTCCAAGTATATCCTTAGGTTGTTAGACTAATCCCAAAGCTCGGGGTACCAGAAACGTCCCCGAGGGGAAAATAGTAAAATTCCCCAATACTCCCGCCTAAACATTCTAACCTCAAATATATCTCCATATATTTATTTTCATTACCCGATAGTCCAAATCACTACATGATACCTAGAATACCCTTGACTTGCCCAAAGTCAAGCATTAAGCCCCGTTGTGACTTTCCTGCTATCTAGCTCCCTAGGATCGCCCCAAGTCACCGGCTGCATATTTATCCACATAATAATGTGGTTCTCACATATTTCACATATATATATCTACCTATCCACATAATAATGTCGTCTCAACAATTTATCACACACAATTACGTTTATGCCCTAACAGGCCAAAATTACGATTAAGCCCTTACCAGTCGAACAGGGCTTGCATGCTTACCCGATACTCATAAACTTACATTCTCACACTATTGATTCACATAACCTCCAATTATGCCCTCCCGGCTCACTAATCAAGGTCCTTAAGCCTTATTAGTAATTTTGGGTCGTTACACTATCACCCTAGAAGATACAAACGAATGAGTAGCTCATGAATCAATCAATGAAGTAAATGAAGAACTAGCACTAGAAATCTGACCTGTCACGACCAAGGGACTAGCCTCAACCTCGGTCTGGGTCAAGGTGTACACTCTGCCTGGTGTGAGGCTATCGCTCCTCTCTGGTTCTTCTTCTCTGGCTTGTGCGCAGACTTTCCTCAAGTGATTGACACTCCGACAGATGAAGCATGCTCTGACTCTACACTCCCCTTGATGTTGTAGCGTGCATTGTGGACACTCTGGGAAACTTCTCCAGTTCTCTCTCCCGCTTTGACGACCACCAAAGGCACCCCATGCCCTCCTATCTGGACCAGGAGAAATAAAATAATCTAGTGCCTTTCTCTTCTACTCACTGGGGCCACTACCTCGGCCAGAACCAGTGAAGGGAGGCATCGTCCTCCGACCATCATGCCTTGCGGTGCCTTCCTTCCATATCTAATCTTCGGCACCCTCAGTAGTAAGGGATTTTTCCACTACAAGTGCATAAGTGGTAGTCCTTGGGTCTAGTGTTATCTTAACATCACGGGCTATCATCACATTCAACCCCTGTACAAATCAATCTCTCCTTTCCATGTTAGTAGGCACCGAATCCGGTGCGAACTTAGCCAACCAGTCAAACTTCAAGGCATACTCTGTGATGGTCATTCTATTTTGGGTCAAATTGGTGAATTCATCCACCTTTGCAGCTTGAACTGCAACACTGTAATACTTTTCATTATAGACATCCTTTTTTCACCCCAAGTCATAGTAGTCACATCTCTCCTTTGAGACACAACTTCCAACCACGTGTGGGCATCTTCCCTCAACATATAGCTGACACAAGCCACCCTCTCGTTTCCTTCCACCATCATGAAATATAATATAGAAGAAATCATGTTCATCCACTCCTCTGCTCATAGTGGGTCTGGATTGCCCTCAAAGGTGAGAGGGTGCTGCTTCCTGAACCTCTCATATAAAGGTTCCCACCTATTCTCCATCACAGGTTGGGCTGGAACTGGTGCCACAACCTGTGGTACCTGTAATCCAACATCCCGAGAAGGAGCTTGCTTTCTCAGTTCTCGAAGTTCATCTTCCGTTCTCTGAAGTCTGGCTTGCATTTCTGCAAACATCTGTTGCCAGTTTTGTGGGGCAAGTGGAAGGTCCTGACCCTGGTTGTTAACTTCGGCCATATTGCCACAAAATCTAGTTGATCGCCGAGGCATAACTTCAATATGCCTGCAATCAATGACGTCGCACATTACACATGATAACAACATAGAAACCACCTCCCAGTTTAACCAATCAAACACCGATAACAACCAACACAATGCACACACACCATAATCATAGAGCAGTCAAAAGGGCCATGCCCTGGCATTATAGACACATCATGCTCTATATACATCAATCAGGCAACATGGAAATTCAGATAAGCAATTAAACAGAAAATTCACTTAATACCGACCAACCCTACGTCGAGCTTGTCTCTGGCAGCGAGCATACATGTTCGGTTAATCTCTAGGAACCATAAACCTTGGCATGCTCTGATACCAAGTTGTAACGTCCTACTACCCTAGAGTCATTACCGTGTTATTTTAAAATGTGGCATTAGCTTCCTAATCGAGGTTTTACCCCAAAAAGTGTGATTAAATTATAGTAAAAAGACTCATTTAATGAAACTTTAATAGAAAAGGTTTGGACATTCATTAATATTATAAAAATTGTTACACTAGGATCCCAAAATAATGTTTCAAACATATTTACAACTCAAAAGTCTTTACACAGTCGACCTAGGCGACAATGTCGATAATTTACACAACGTTCCTCAAAACTACCCCAGCCGTGGCTGCAAGGGAGGCCAAACATGTAGGCAGCGCTCCATGCCCTCCAACTCATGCTTGGTCAGCCTTTTCCTTGCATTTACCTTCACCATAGAGCACCTGTGAGCCAAGGCCCAGCAAGGAAACTCCACAAACATAAAATATATCAGTCAAACTCAGAAAACACATAACTTAAACAACCACATAGAAAAATCACATCAACGGCCTAAGTCGACAAGGTGCGTTACCAGGCACCAGGTTCACAGTTCTAATTGAGCGGGTGAATACAACATCCTAGATGGCCATGCCATGGCATCCTGCATTCAACATGCTTATTGTCATTTCTGGCCCTTGTCGATCCCTGCCTTTGCCGATCCCAACCTTCGCTGTTCAGTCACAAACACATATACATGACATAACAATGATAAGCATTCATACATAACACTAAACACAGATAATCGGTCCATGCTCTGCTCTATAGGCACAAAATGTTTTCTGACATGAGTCCCGAGCTAACAGAATAAGGTGATCTCGAGCATGATCCCTAATTTTGAGCCTTAGCGGTAAAACCTAGTCACAATGTAATAATAAATAACCATCACAATCTAAACCGATTAAAATCTTTCAAAATAATACACTAGCCTCCGGGACCTCGAATTATACTAAACTGGGTAGTAGAATCCCTATTGAGCCCTTAAGTTTGGGTTCCCGAGCTTAAAAATCTGTTTTAGACATTTCCCTTAATTAGAGTCGCGACCTAGCCTCTAGGGCCGTATCTCGCTACATGTCAAAGAGAATAAGGCTCTCTCCTGGAGGACGCAGGCTGCAGTGCGCACCAACCTGTGTCGCGGCGCTTGGGATATTTCAAAGAATCATCAGGCCTTTTCCACGCACATGGGTCGCGGTGCCTAAAGAATAGGGTCGCAGCTCGAGCTCCAAAACTAAGAATTCCCTTAAGTTTTCTCGAGCCAATTTCACCAAAATTCACCCTAATCAATACCCAAACCCAGAATTACGGCCATAACTTATCAACACAACATAACCAGTATAATTACCCCCAAAATTACTTCATAATCTCACCATAATCCAAAATCATCCTAAGGTTTAAACACCATGAAAACCCCTAAATCACAACAAAAAACCAACAGAAATTAGAATAAAATCCTTACCTCAACTGAGAATTTGGCCCTAACCTAAATGCCAAACACTTCAAACTTCAAATTCCTCAACTCCTGAGCCAAATCACCAAGAGTTTCACTAAACCTCCAAGCACACCAAGGGAGAGGGAGTGAGCTGAATAGAGAGAGAGAGTAAAGGACTGAGAGACTAAGTTCCTTTTGTTCCTGACTACATCTCAAGGCTTCCCCCAAGTCTATCTTTGGCTTCAAAATGACCAAAATATCCCTAGGTCAATTCTTAGTCCTTTAATGCCTCCAAGGGAAAACCCGTAATTTTCCCTATTCTTGTTAATTCCTCGAGTATTCCTATAAACTTCCAAATAATCCTGACATACCCAAATAATCACTAAATAACTACCTGTTATCCAATCAACCTCGAATACACACTACGTTTCCCCAAAATACCCCCAGGCTCACCCCGAACTGAGTATATGACCTTGTTGTGACTATTCCCCTAATCTGCTCACTAGGACCACCTCGAGCCCAATATCGCAAATATACCCACACAACAATGTGGTCTCAGTCATAACACACACATAATTACATTTATGCCCTTAACGTTCTAAAATTACAAATATGCTCTTATTAACAAGAACGAGCCCACATGCATTTTTAATTCACCTAAACATGCATATATATTTACATTATTATATAACTTAAGTAATTAAATACTTATACACATATGTCACAATTATTCATGTAATAATACAATTAAATCACTTATTGCCCTCCCGACACACTAATCAAGGCACTATGCCTTTTAGTAGATTTGGGACGTTATAGTCCGCATAGACCAAAAGGAGGCAAACCAGTGCTACAATGTATCCCTCAAACAACCAGTAATGGATATTGTGGTGGAAACCCCCGAGTAGCGTTCTCTTGAGGAGAAGGTGGTCTAGGATATTCAAGAGGAAAGGGAGTCCATTGAGTTGGACCCCATAGTTCAGGAAGAAAGGGCTATCAAGCCCATGGAAGAGGCCGAGGAGGTCATCCTTGATGCCTCCAATTCAGACATGAAAACCAAGGTGTTGACCTGTGAAATTGGCCAACGATTGTATGTACAGTATACGACATCTTTTTAACAAAATAAAAATAATATACTACAGAGTACAAATATCTTAAATAAACACACAGAAATTTTATAGTGGTTCAGCCCTATTATGATGAACCTAATCCACTTAGGCTTTGGTATTAAATCTCTCAATAGACAATTACACGGATGAACCGAAGTCTTCACTCGTTACTAATTTGCCCATAATTTCTCTCTAGAAAATATCTCTCTCAAACTCATTCCCAGAAAGATAAAAAAAGAAGAAGAAGAAGCCCCTTTTATGAAGCCCTAGGTCCTTTATTTATAGTACCCAGGGGCTGTTACATGATCAGTAATACTGGGATCGTGGTTTGGTACATGATTATTGGGTAGTGGAGATACGTGTCCACCTCCCCATGATTATGAGATCGTGGGTCTTCTCGTTGTTTGTCTAGATCGTGGTTGACGATGTATGATTGAAACCTTTGGAAAAATGCTATGTCTTGGTGATCTATGAGACTTAGGCGCTAGGCCCGATGATCCTTTAGAGCTTGGGTGCTAGGCCGGATGACCTTCTGGGTGCTAGGCCTGCTGACCTTTTGGGTGCTAGGCTTATTGACTTAACCTTGAACAAGCGTGAACTTTATCCAATGAAGTGTATTTTGGAGTTTAGGCCGACCATCCTATGAAGAATAAGGTGGGCCGACCACCCATGTGGCTCTTGAGCAGGTCAAGTCGGCCACCCCTAGGGGTTAGGGGTCCACCCCTAGGGGATAGGGCCAGGCTGACCACCCCTAGGAGGTTTTGGCCTCGCTGAATTCTCTGTAGGTCCTGGACCTATCTTTTTTGCTTATCGGTCTTTTTTCAATACTTCTTCGTTTTTCCCTGATTTGTGATGCCACGTGCCGCTTTCTCATTCACCAACTCATCTCTGGATTTTTGAGGGATAACATTTTCCCCCTAATTTTATCGCAATGTGTTCAACATTACGGTAAACTTGATCTGGCCCGAGAAACATATCGTAGTAGTATTTTAACAGCAAAGTCCATTGGGACATTACGTAGTACTTTTATTAACTATCGATTTCAAGAATAATTGTAATTCCTAAAAATAATTATATTTTTCATGGAAATTTGAAGTCCTAAAAATAAAATATATTTTTCAAGGACATTAATTCCTAAAAATACAAAATATTTTTCAAGGAAATTGAATTTTTAACCATACCAAATATTTTTCAAGGATTTTGAATTCCTAAAAATATGGTTAGCCTGAGAGGCTATAAGTAGGGTCTCACTCATTAGACTCCTGACCCATGCACCTCCTTCAGGATGTTCTGAGCTGTGGAATTCTCCAATTCTTCATCAACTCTGCGTATTTCCTCTTTGGTAAGTATTCTTTCCCAATTTTTACGTCTTTGATGAATCTGTCTGAATCTCCTTGTTTTGTTTTATTTTGATCCAAAATAATTGACTTGTTTGAATGAAAAATTGTTCTTAATAAAAAATTGGCTTGTTCCTTGTCTCTTTTTGTGTGATGCTTAGGGTTTAGATGCCTATAGGCCTACCAACCTTTGGATTCATTAGCCAGGGAGATTTCCAGGCTTATGAAATTAGGGTTGGGTGATTTCCAGGGTTTCAAATCCTCAGTTTTGGTTGCACCATTTTTTTAATGAGACTTGAACCCAAGCCATTTTATGATTTTCTGGAGCTTAAATCTTCAGGGTGCCCGACCTAAGTTGGTAGGCCAATCACCTTAGCTCATATTTGTCTCCTTGATGCGCCAAAGTATTCTCCAATCCCTAGGGTGGTCGGCCTAAGCCTAGGCCGACCACCTAGTATTCTTTTTTGCACGTTATTGGGTCTCCAATATCCTAGGGTGGTCGACCTAGGCCTAGGCCGACCACCTAGGTCCTTTCTTTTGGGTTTTTTAAGCTTATGGACTCAAGGTGGTCGGCCTAGGCTTAGTTCCACTAGGCCGACCCCTACTTTGAGACTTCGATCAATTTTTCCAAGTCTAAGGGAGTCCTATGGTGGTCGGCTTGATCTTGAAAAGGTATAGCCCAATGGAAAGAGTAAAACAGACAACTCAACAACCCTCTGAAGATAATCCTCAGATTTCCAGGCACATCACTTAGGGATCTTTGCCTGGCTCTTCACAGATCTCTTCTCAGTATAGTACTCCTCGTGGCTCTCAGGGCACATCTCAGCGAAGTCATTCTTCTCGGCATAGTTTGTCCGGTCAGCAGGAATCCTTGCCATGCCCTTTGAATCGGGATACCAGTCAAGTTCCCCATCACTCTTCTTCTCAGCGAGAACATACCGAAGGCTCTCATCGCCTGGTTACTTACCCTCAGGAGCATTCTATTCACACATTCTGGCCTAAGGTGGTTTGCCCTTCTTCCAAGAGCAAGACAGTCTCGCCAGCTGCACAGCAGAAGAAGAGATGACAAAAAGAGTTCTATTCATCAGATTCTAGGGCCACCTTTGCCAGTGAGATCATATGAAAATCTGTTGAGAAGCCTCGCTTTGCTGATTACGAGGTTGTTTGGTTCAAGGGGGCTACCTCTGACATGACTGAAGAGAAGGTAAAGAATTTAAGGAAGACCTTTGACCTCTCTGGCGTATCTATTACTATCCTTGGTCCAAATGACAGAGCTAAGGACCTACCTTTGGGTATGTGTGCCTGGACATGCTCTGCCATCAATTTTGGTGCTCTACTTCCTCTTCATCCATACTTCCATAGCGTGGCAGATTATTTTGGTATTAGTCCTTCTGAGCTATCTCCCAACGCGATCTTGGTGTTATTTGCATTCTATATTATCTATCATCGTAGAAAATGGGCTGCTCCAGTACCTCATGAGATCCACTACTTATTTGATCTGAAGACGAACCCTTCTCAGCGCAACTCGGGGTACTTCCACTTCCACCATTATACAAGCGAGGGTACTGATACCTTCTTGGAAGAGATCTCTAGAACTAACAAGGCGTTTAGAAATGACAATAATTATTTCTTCACTAAGGATGTAGAGGCCAAGTACTCCAAGTTTAAGCATGTTGGGCCTTTTTATAGACCGCTCCCGACCCAGGCTATGACTGTTAGGGCCAAGGCATTGATTTCCATGACCCCTGAGGAGAAGAATGTTGAGACCCTCATTACTTTAGAGAACCTTAGGAAGGTTGGGATATTTCCTTCTACTATAGCCGATGTTCTGGATGAAGATGGTCTCGAGCCTGTGAACGCCATAGACTCTTCAGGACTTATTCATGTTGAGGAGGTACCCTCTTTGCCGGTGCTAGCTAGACAAAATAGTGATGAGGTGGGTACATCCGTACACTCGCTACTTACTTCAGATGATTTTCGTTAAGCCATGTTCGAACCCAAATCTCATTCAGAAGGTTCGAGACTTTTATTATCTTTACTTTATGTTTTGTCTGTATTTGATATCCCGATAACTTTTGATCTTCTTTGCGGGTACAGATATGTTCGACTTTGTTCATACCCAAAAGAGGCCGACTCCAACTGAGACTAGCCCTTCCGTCCGAGAAGCCAAGAGGGCCAGGGTTGAGCTTGAGTCAATAATGGAGGTTCCTCCTGAGGTGTCTTCTCTGACTCCTTTGGCGTCTAGTCCTGTCATAGAGGTAGAGCCATTCTTGCCTACGTTGGTTCCTCCTAGTTTCACTGATGCGGGTGCCTCCTGTTCTGTGCTTGCTCCCTTATCTGACCCACACCAGTCTGCCATACAAAATTTAGGTGCCATCATGGACCGAGAGTCCCATCTGGAGCAGATGGAAATGGCTTTTAATGGGATTAAGAATGAGGACTTGAGCACCATCCAAACATTGCCACTCCTTGACATTCAGAGTGTAAGTCCTCTACAATTTTCTTTTTGCCTGGTTAGCTTGTGTGCTGATGTTATCTAACACTTGTATGTTTTTTGCAGGCACTGATGTTGGTCTCCCATGTCCGTGATAGGTCTGTAGAGTATACCTCTAAGCTTTCCAACCTTTGTTCTAAGCATGAAGTTGTCTACCAAGAGGTGATGGTCCTTAGACGTGTTCTTGGCTCTAGGGATGTAGACATTGCTTTGAAAGATGAAGAGATCAACACTCTCCGCAATACCATGGAGCTCAAACAATAGGAAGTGACTGAGTTGACTCTCAAGATAACCCAGATGAAGGAGAAACTTGCTGATAAACTCCAACAGTCTGAAGCTGAGAAAGAGAAGCTGATTGCTGACATGGACCAACTGTGGAAGGATGCTCTTGTCGAGAAGGATCAAGAGGTCAAGGATTCCCGGGACAAGGCTCGAGAGGAGTATTCAGAGACAGCTTTCTCTTGCTTCTTCTTGATCTGGAAGTCCAACGAAGATCTGAACTTGGATTTCCTTACCGAGAAGACGTGAGCGAAGGAGCTTAGGAAGTGTCTGGCTCGTGAGACATCCGAGGCTTAGGTGGTCTTTCAGATGATACTCCTCCCCCTAGTTAGTCTTCTTTTGATCTTTTACTCTATCTTTCCTTTCATGACATTAGTAGGGCACCTTGTACTTGACAATTTTTACATATGACATTGTATGCCTTTATGCTTTCTTTTTTGTTATGAGTACTCAGTGTATTGATTGAAATTTTTTATTTCCAATGTTTACTAAGTATATCAACTCACAACCCTCATTGGTTCAGGTATCAATATACTCAGAACACATGTATTTGAGGTACCATACTAACCTTATTCCTTTACGTTTTTCATGCTAACGACCATGGTAATGTGAGTAGTACAATACTTCACCAAGTACCATGAACAAAACGGTCAGGTCGTCCACCCCATGGGTGATAGGCTGACCACCCCATAAGGGACATGGCTAGGAGTCTCCCTACCAATGCCTTTTTTGTTTTTTGCACTTTCGGAACATATGTTGAATAACTGTCCTAGAAAAACTTAAGCTTGCTTTGTACATAAGGTCACGCCCTCATTGCTCGTGTATACCGTGATTGGTATGTACTATATGCCCCCCAAGTGATCATGGGTTTAAAAGCCTTGGTCACTTGCTATTAGACCATGCCTTGCTTCGAGCGTTTAGACGCATATTACTATCCTTTTCACCCAATGATGCAAGCAGCAAATGCTTGTCCCTCATTGGTAGTCGGGTGATGGTTTAATACTCAGTTGTAATGATACCTATACATAGATGCAGATTGTGTAGCAATTTTCGATAACGATCCACATAATCTCTTGTGTACTCATTAGAATGATTGTAGACAGAAGTGTCTAAGTTGGACCAACCAGGTCTAGATGGGCTAATTGAGCCTGTAACGAGTTTTAGATCAAATTATCAATCGATCCCTCAAGGAACAGATTTGATTAGGATCCAATGATGGTGACTAGTCTTCAAACCAGTCTCTTTTATGATCATATGGGTCGATAGGTTCCTCAAGCACCAATATCGAACATGATCAAATAATATGGCGACAAGGTCCTCGGACCAGTCTCTTGTTTGGATCGTATGGGTCGATAGGATCCTCAAGAACCAAGATCGATCATGATCCATAATTTGATGACAAGGTCCTAGGACCTGTCTCTCTTATTGATCGTGTGGGCCAATAGGTTCCTCAAGAATAAGGATCGGTCATGATCAAATAATTTGGCGACAAGGTCCTCAGACCAGTCTCTTGTTTAGATTGTATGGGTCGATAGGCTCCTCAAGAAGCATGATCGAGCATGATCCATTAATTTGAGGAAAAGGTCCTAGGACCTGTCTCTCTTTTGGATCGTATAGGTCGAGAGGCTCCTCAAGAACCAAGATCAAACATGATCCATAATGGTGACAAGGTCCTAGGACCTGTCTCTTGTTGAATGCAATTTAAAGATTTAAGAGAAACTTAAGAAATTAAATTCATTTATTGAAGCACAATGGCTGTTACATAGATAAT
This sequence comes from Humulus lupulus, assembly GCF_963169125.1. NCBI lineage: Eukaryota > Viridiplantae > Streptophyta > Magnoliopsida > Rosales > Cannabaceae > Humulus > Humulus lupulus. Next base: position 64,393,843 of record NC_084797.1, on the reverse strand, counting down.
TTGAAAATATTACATTTGTAAATTAAAACTTATGTCGCTGCTGAACAACTTTACTGATAGTACCAGTGGAGGTTTTTGCCATTCCAGTAGTTTTTGATTAGTTCTCCATTTAGTCGAGCTATCTTGTATGTCCCTGGTGGGATCACCTCCTCCACAAGGTATGACCCTTCCCAATTAGGTTCTAGTACCCCTACTACAGAGTCCTTAGTGTTTAGGAACATCCTGTTGAGTACTAAGTCCCCAACTTGGAATTTTTGATCTTTCACTCTAGAGTTGAAGTATCTAGCCACTTTTTGTTGATGTGCTGCTACTTTGAGACTTGCCTTTTCATGCCTTTCTTTGATTAAATCGATCGACTCTTTTATTAGTTAATGGTTCCTCCCCTGATTGTATGTCTCTCGTGTATGCGATGGGGGAGCGAGTTCAACTGGCATCATGGCTTCATACCCAAATGCCAAAGAAAATGGTGTATGGCTTGTCACCATTCGTGTCATCCTTCGATGTGACCGTAAGACCTCCAGAAGTAATTCTGGCCAGGCTCCTTTGGCTTGTTCAAGGAATTTCTTCAGAGTGTCTTTGATAGTCTTGTTCATTTCTTCTACTTGACCATTAGCTTGGGGGTGTGCTACCGAGGAAAAGCTCTTTGTGATTCCATGCCTCGTACAAAAGTCAGTGAACATATCACTGCCAAATTGAGTTCCATTGTCCCAGACTATCTTCTTTGGTAGACCGAATCGACATATGATATTTTTCACCACAAAGTCTAAGACATTCTTTAAGGTGATGGTAGCGAGCAGTTCTGCTTGAGTCCATTTGGTGAAGTAGTCTACCACTACAACAGAAAATTGGACTCCTCCCCTTCCCATGGGTAGCTTTCCGATTAGGTTGATTCCCCATACAGGGAAGGGCCAAAGGCTTAGAATTTGTGTTAATTCATTAGGTATCGCCCAGGGTATCTTGGAGAACATCTGATATTTGTGGCACCTATTGTCATACTCCATCGAGTCTTCGTTCATTGTTGGCCAAAATTTCATTGTCTTAGGATTTTCTTTGATAGGCTCTGCCCCTCAGCATGATCTCCACAAAATCCCTCATGTACCTCGATCATTAACAACTTTGACTGGTTGGGTGCAACACACTTTAGCAATGGTAGGGAGTACCCTCGTTGGTATAGGGCCCCTTCGAATATCATATATCGCGCAACTTGTCCCACCAACTTTCTTGCTTTATTTCTATCATTGGGTACTACTCCTTGGTTGAGATAGTTAATAATAGCGTTCATCCACGTATCTGATTACTCAACAGGTTGTGGCTCCTGCTCGGTTATGCTTCTTTCCACCAAGTATTCGACAGGACCAAAGTTTAGGGTGTTTGCATATTTGGCGCTGGCAAGCTTGGCAAAGGTATCAACATTGGAATTCTGCTCCCTCGAGACTTGTGTAATCGAGTATCTCTTGAATTGTGTCAACAAGTCCTTCACCTTGTTTAGGTACTGCACCATCCTAAGTCCCTTGGCTTGATACTCCCCCAGTACCTGGTACAACACTAGCTGGGAATCACTGAATATCTCCCGAGACTGTGCATTCACATCCTGAGATAAGCATAATCTTGCTAATAATTCCTCGTACTTTGCCTTGTTGTTTGAAGCATTGAATCAAATCTGAGAGCACAGTGAATTCGATGATTCTCCGGAGTGATCGGTATGATTCCTACTCCTGAGTTGTGTTCATTGGATGCTCCATCAACATATAGCTTCCATACATGAGTATCTCTTTCCTTCTCGGTATCTTCAATCTACGATTGGTATGAAGGGTCTTAAAGGTTGGTGCCCTCGACTATGAAGTCTGCTAATTCTTGTCCTTTTATCATCGTCCTCGAATGATAAGTGATATCAAACTATCTTAGTTCCACTACCCACCTTAGTAATTGTCCCGAGGCCTCTAGTTTCTGAAGAACTTGTCTCAGTGATTAATCGGTCAGGACTCTGATCGAGTGAGCTTGGAAGTATGGATGCAACTTTCAAGAGGCGATTACTAAAAAGTAGGCTAGCTTTTCAAGAGGGGGATACCAGACTCCGCACCTACTAGCCTTTTACTGATATAGTACACAGGGTGTTGTACCCTGTTCTCTTCCTTTACCAAAGCAGTGCTGATTGCATGCTCAGTGATTGCCAAATAGATGAATTGTACTTCACCATCTATTGGCTTCGCTAGGACAGGCGGTTGACCAATATGCTCCTTCAAGGTTTGGAAGGTGTTGACCCAAGATTTGGCCAACTGACTCGGAGTCAGAATATGCTTTATATGAATGAATATAATGAGAAGAACGTAATGATAAAAGTAAATAAGACACAGTGTTTTATAGTGGTTCGGCCCCAAGATCTGGTAATGACCTACGTCCACTTAGACTGATATTGATCTAAGAATCAGAAGGGTGATCAAAGAACTAGAGTTCAATGAGTTTCACTAACCTCTAAAGAACAATACAATATTACTAGGAGAATTACTATAGTCTCAAATGATTCAAAAGCCAAAAAAGGTCCCTTCCTTGAGCTATCTCTTGCTATTTATAGGATCAAGGGGGATTACAAAAGATTGTTACAGATATTCTTTCCCGAATAATCGAATATTCAGGAGATTGTGTGAGATAAATTCGGGATTCACAAAGATCTTCTCATAAATGTTGCTTTGTATGCGGAACTATCGACCAGCCTGGTCGCAGGTAAGACTGGGCCGCTAACTGCTTCTAATGCGTCTTCTGGTCGATACTCTAGCAGAACGTTTCCAGGTGTTAGCCACGTGTCCAGGGATCACTTGCCACGTCATCAATGCTAATTTTTTGGATAACATTTGCCCCCCAAGTTTATTTATCACTAGCAATAAATAAACTTTTGGACGAGCGACTCTTCGATAACCCTGCCTGACGTGTCAGAACCCTTCGTGTGTTCTTGGAAAAAGTAACCTACTTCTATCTAATCAAGTCTTTTCGGCTCCCCAGAAAATATTTTGACGGCCATCCTGCTTCCCCATACTTTAAAAAAGGGAAACTGATGATTACACTTTTTAATGCCACAGACAAACTTATATAAGACCTTCGAAGTCTTCCTTTTCTTTTTATGCACGTCATTGTCTTCACAAGAAAACCTAAAAACCAGAGCTTTTACCGTCTCCGGAGACCGTTTCTTCTGCACTTCCAAGACTCAGTCCGAGAGTCCCTTGATCTCCGAAGACCTTTCTTCCATCTCCATGATCATTTTCTTGGTAAGTTTTCGAATTCTCATGCTTCAGATTTTCGTGGCACATGTTTCCGTATGTAGACTGTTTGAGATTATCTGTTTCTAGTTTAAGATGCTTGTGAGTAGAACGTTTTTTAGGCAAAAAGGGTTACGAGTTAGTTTGATTAGTCAGGATCATATGTTTAGGATGTAAGATTGAAGTAAAAATTCGATCTTTAGGCTAGTTGGAAAATAGGTTTTTCCCGCCCTAAGGGGAGTTGAAAAAGCTTTCTTGAAAAACTTTTTGCTTTCACCCTTTAATCCGTCTTTCAAACTATTCGTATGGAACACTTTAACTTTAACTTTTTGTTAGAATGATGTTGTATAAAAGCTTGGCTTTTATACTCGACCAGCGTTATTCTAAAAAGCTTTTAAAAGTTTTCTATCCTCACCTCCCCATTCTTCTGTTTGCAAACTTTAATGCCAGATTTGTGGGGAGGTGAACGGCCCATTGACAATGACCTTCTCGCCCAGCTGATCGAGGGTGAAGAAAAACCAGCCGACCGGGTTCACGAGATTCCCTTCTCACGGTCCTCTACTAGACCCCGTCCTTCTCCTCAAATGGCCCATTCAAAATCAGTAGGCAAGAAAAGACCTGAATCTGAAAACAGTCCAAACCATCCTGCCCAGCCTGATCCGCAGGCTAGGGCTCCCTCGACCAGTGGTCGAGAAAATCCTATCCCTGACCCTAATATCCAAACTAGGGCCCGCCCTCAGCATCAGAATCTGCCTGACGTCGAGTGGTATACTGCTCCGACCAATTCAGTGACCATGTGAATGGTTGCTAACTACTTCAGGAAATACCCTCTCACAGGGGTTTCCATTATACGTCCTGCCGCAGACCAGAGGGCTAACCTCCCCGGAGGTGTAAACAGCGCCTGGTCTCGGTATCACATTGAGGCGGGAGCTTACCTCCCTCTTCATCCTTTTTATGAGGGGGTGTTTCGGTGTCGCCCCCTTCCAAATAACTCCAAACGGATATAGAATGCTGGCCGCACTCTATATCCTGTATAAACTTAAGAAATGGCCAGAACCTTCGCCTCATGAGGTCAACTATCTTTTCGACCTCAAATCCAACCCGCAACAGCATGGAACGGGTTTCTTCCACTTCTGTCACCAGGAGACCAACCGGACGTTCCTGAGTGACACCACACACATCTCGAATGTGGGGAAGTATAGTAAGGAGTACTTCCTTACCCCGGACATAACCAGCAACAACTTGGCCTTCGCTCGAGGAGGTAAGTGCTTGTCTTTGACTGGTCGATACTTTTCATCGAGGTGTTCCCTTTTATTTTTCTCAAACTGTAATCTGTTTTTTAGGCCCATGGTTACGTCCGACTCCAACACCAGACATGGTGTTGAGGTCCAATACTCTGGCCAGGATGACTGATGCAGCAAAAAGTGTTAAGACCCTGGTCACTGAAGAAAACCTGAGGCTGTCTGGCCTCCTGGCTCCTCGCCATGAAACAAGAGGGTCCGTGGTAGACGATGCCACTGCCGAGGGGGTTCCCGAGTAGCAACCTCCTGCGTCCCTTCCTTGGAGGAGGCCAACGGGAGTTACTATCAGGGAGCCCACGGGCAATCCTTCTGCAGAAAGGCCTTCTGCTCCCCAAGGCAAGGGGAAACAAAAGGCCACAGAGCCAGTTGTGGACTTGGGGGAGTCTTCTGATGAGAACGGTACACTATTTTACTTTTGAATAGTTTGCCAATTCCCTGTCACTTGTTTGACGGGGAGGGCAACTTTACATATACTCCAAAATTAGGGCCAGACTTCTTCATTCCAGATAGTGAATGTATGACTAATAGAGTCAATAGTATAGCGACCAGTAGTTGTAGCTCGGGTATTCACTTTGTTACCTCTTTTCTGTTGTATAAAGAATTTTCATCTGCCTCCTGCCTTATCATTTGATTGTGTTTACTTGTATGCAGACATGGCCACTCCCAACATCTTTGACATGTACTAGGCCGAGGAGGAAGAGGAAGTTCCCCAACTCCGGCGAAAGTCATCAAGGAGGCACACCGGCGAGACCAGCCAGGGGCCCACCAAAAAGAGTCGAACCTAAGATCCTCTAAGGGACGCACCTACTGGGCAAACTTCCGCCCATCCTCTGACTCCTACGGAGAAACAGACTCCTTCTGCCACGCCAAAACCTCCGGCTGCGCCTTCCGGAGAGCAAATTACTCAGGAAGAAGCTCTCGGGGCCAAAATCTTGAGCCGCACTCTGCGATTAGCCAAGGATTGCCTTGTACACATCTGTAAGAACGACCGTGTCAAGGATGCAATGGTCGAAGCAGAAAATATGTCGGTTGACCTGATCCTGAACAGGACCCTGAATGAGATTTCCAGCGTAAGTACTCCCTTGTCACTTAAGCCTTAGTCCTTTATTCTTAGCAATAGGCTTTAACTTTTTCCTTTGTTCACAGGCCTTGTTGTCTGCTACCACTGCTCGCACCCGTGCCCAAGCCTCTATCGACCAGGCTCGAGCAAAGGCCATTGAGAGGTATCAGGTGAAGGCAGCCGAAGAGCTTTCGGCTGCAGAGGCTAGGCACGCCAAGGAGTTGGAGGTGATGGCTCGAGAGAGGGACGCTGCGGTGACAAAGCTGTCAGAGGCTGAAGCTGCAAAGGAAGCTACAAAGGAAGCTGCAATAAAGTCGAGGTAGCAGTATCGAGATTCTAGCGTAACCCATCTTCGCGAAATCAAAAGGTTGGAAGAGATGCACAAGTCTAAGGACGAGGCCATTGCTACTCTCGAAGGCAAAGTAAAGCAGCTGGAACTTGACAACTCCAAAAATCTGGAGAGGTACAAGAGGACGACGCTCCGATGTTTCTATAACTTCTGGAAACACAATCAGGGTGCTGACTTCAGCTATCTTTCTGAAGATGCCAGGACTGCCGAGCTGGCTCGCTGTGCTGCCCAACTGACTGAAGAGGAGGCAAGGGCTAGGATCCCTGATTCCCCAAGCCTGGCTGTCGTAGAAGAAGAAGTTGCTGCCGAGGATGCTGTTATCCAGAATGCCTGTGAGGACCCTCCGACCCCAAATGCCTCTTGAACTTTTTCATTTATTTTTTCTTTCCTTTTGATTACACGACCCACGGGTCGTGATGTAAAGACAATATTTTTGTTTTAAAACTTTGCTGCATGGGCAGTAAATCTTTTTTCTTTTACTTGAACAATTACATCTAAGCAGTGATGCTTGCGGTGTAAAAGATTATATCTTGATGCTATAATATTTTTATTTATTATAACATTTGTTCGTATGACCGAACTTAGCATAGTACTTTGGCATGATTTAACAAAATATAAATTTTGAAAAATACTCTAAGTACCCTAGCATGCTTTCACTCATTTTGTTCATGTGTTTACATACCTCATGGTACGCTTTGCTATCGATGTGCCTTATATGCCCCCCAAGTGATCGAGGAGCTTTAGGTCCTTGGTTACTTCCCTTGACCATGACCTGTTCGAACATTCTTGTTCGTGTACAAAAATGATACTTGTAATACAGCAAAACAACACACGTAATGAACAAATACTTGTAAATGTAAATTCACAAAGGTTGGCAAGAATGACTGGCTGCGCCCAGTCCCTTATAATCTCGTATTAAAAATGGACTAAACATGTCTTTACGAGTGATTCTAAAATAGAATCTTACATATACTAGCGATTAGCCATACAGCGTGGCTAACCCTCTTTGCTAAACTTGTAAAAAGAAGAATTAATACAAGCCAGTCCTTTAAAAAGGACTGTTTACTGATAATACTTGCGCAGGTGTTCTCCATTCCAATAGCGTGGAACGAGATCTCCGTTTAAGCGTGCAAGTTTGTAGGTGCTCGGATGAAGGACTTCTTCAACTTGGTAAGGTCCTCCCAATTAGGTCCGAGCACTCCAGTAGTAGGGTCGCGGGTATTTAAGAAAACTCGTCGTAGCACCAAGTCTCCGACGTTGAATTTTCTTTCTTTAACTTTGGAGTTAAAGTACCGGGCGACTTTTTGTTGGTATGCAGCAACTCGGAGTTGAGATTTCTCTCGTATCTCATCGATTGAGTCTAGGGACTCCATCATTAGCTGGCTGTTCTGGTCCTGGTCGTAAGTCAAACGCCGATGTGAGGGGGGATCCAACTCGACAGGTAACATAGCCTCATATCCATAGGCTAAGGAAAACGGGGTATGTCTTGTCGCTGTTCGGTGGGACGTTCTATACGACCAGAGGACTTCAGGAAACTGCTCTGGCCACGCTCCTTTAGCTTCCTCAAGTCTTTTCTTCAGGGTGTCTTTAAGAGTCTTATTTACGGCTTCGACCTGCCCATTCGCCTGTGGGTGTGTGACTGAAGAAAAGCTTTTAATGACTCCATGTTTTTCGCAGAAATAGGTGAATAAGTCGCTGTCAAACTGGGTCCCATTGTCTGAAACTATCTTCCGAGGCAAACCATATCGACAGACGATGTTCTTGATCACAAAGTCAAGAACTTTCTTGGTCGTGATGGTAGCGAGCGGTTCAGCTTCGGCCCATTTGGTGAAGTAATTGACTGCCACGACTGCGTATTTTACACCGCCTTTCCCTATAGGTAGGGATCCAATCAAATCTATCCCCCATACTGCAAAAGGCCACGGACTTTGCATCTGTTTCAATTCGTTTGGAGCTGCTCGTGGAATCTTGGAGAACCTTTGACATTTATTGCATCTTCGTACAAACTCCATCGAATCCTCGTTCATCGTTGGCCAGAAGTAGCCTTGCCTTAGAATCTTTTTTGCCAAACTCTGCCCCCCAGCGTGATCCCCGCAGAAGCCCTCATGCACCTCTTTCATGAGTTCCTTAGCTTTTTCTGGTGTAACGCACCTGAGTAGTGGCATTGAATATCCTCTTCAGTACATAATTCCATCGACCAGTATGTACCTAGCAGCTCATCTTTGTAGAGTTCTGGCTTTGTTCCTATCTGTTGGCAGCGTACCATTTGTCAGATACTCCAAGTAAGGCGCCATCCATGTATCCTCCATTCGAATCTCCATACTGGACTCAGCTGCTTGTATGCTCGGCTTACTCAGTCATTCTACGGGCACAATGTTCAAAGTGCCAGCATCCTTCGCACTTGTGAGTTTGGCTAAGGCATTCGCGTTTGAATTCTGATCTCGCAGGATTTGCTGGAGGGTGTACTTCTTGAACTGGGCTAGCAGGTCCTTTGTTTTATTTAAGTAGGCCACCATTTTCAAACCTCGCGCTTGGTATTCTCACAGGACCTGATTCACCACCAGCTGTGAATCACTATAGATATCAAGCGTCTTTATGCTCATATCCTTTGCCATTCTCAATCCAGCGAGGAGTGCTTTGTATTTCGCTTCATTATTTGATGCAGTGAAGTCGAACCTGACGGCGTAGTGAAATCGATGCCCTTCTGGCGTTATCAATATCACTCCCACTCCAGCGTGGGATTCGTTGGATGAACCATCCGTGAATAGCTTCCACGAAGGAGCTTTGTCTTGAGGCTCAGGCGCTTCAGGCTGTTCGCACTGCTCGCTGTCTGGGAGTTTGGTGAACTCTGCAATAAGGTCGGCCAAGACTTGTCCCTTGACTACTGCTCGTGGTGAATAAGTTATATCGAATTGTCCCAGTTCGACTGCCCATTTTAACAATTGCCCAGCCGCTTCCGATTTTTGTAGGACTTGCAGAAAGGGCTTGTCAGTTAGAACTGTAATAGGATGGGCTTGAAAGTAGGGGCATAACTTCCTAGAGGCCAGGATCAAGCAATATGCTAACCTCTCAATTGGTGGATATCTTAATTCTGCCCCAATCAGTCTCTTGCTGACATAGTAGACTGCTTTTTGTACGCCTTCCTCCTCTCGCACTAATATCGCGCTGGCAGCCACTTCAGTAATCGCCAGATAAATAAACAAAGTTTCTCCTTCAATTGGCTTTGATAAGATGGGAGGCTGTGCCATATGGGATTTCAAGGCCTGGAATGCCTGCTCGCAGTCTCTTGTCCATTCAAACTTCTTATTTCCCCTAAGTAGATTGAAAAAAGGGACACACTTGTCTGTGGATTTTGAAATGAATCTAGTTAGGGCTACGATTCTTCCGGTTAAACTTTGTACATCTTTGATCCTTTCTGGCGACTTCATGTCGATCGGGGCTTTTATCTTGTCGGGGTTGGCCTCGATTCCTCTTGAATTTACAATAAACCCCAAAAACTTCCCTGATCCAACTCCAAAGGAACATTTGAGGGGATTTAACTTCATTTGGTACTTGTTTAACACACTAAAGCACTCTTGTAAATCCCTCACATGCCCTTCTGCCTTCTTGGACTTTACCAGCATGTCATCTACATATACCTCCATGTTTACACCGATCTGCTCCTTGAACATGTGGTTGACTAGCCGTTGGTAAGTCGCACCTGCGTTATTTAGTCCAAAGGGCATTACATTGTAACAATATAAGCCCGTATCAGTCCGAAAGCTGGTGTGATCCTCGTCAGGGGGATGCATTCTAATCTGGTTGTAGCCTGAATATGCATCCATGAATGAGAGGATCTCGTGTCCTGTAGTTGCATCGACCAGCTGGTCGATCCTTGGGAGTGGGAAGCAGTCTTTTGGGCAGGCTTTATTGAGGTCTGTAAAATCCAAACAGGTCCGCCACTTTCCGTTAGGCTTGGGAACCAGCACTGGATTGGAGACCCACGATGGATAAAATGCCACCCTGATGAACCCATTCTCCTTTAGTCTTTCGACTTCTTCTTTTAAGGCCCTTGATCTATCTTTATCGAGCAACCTTCTTTTTTGTTGCACGGGTGGAAAGGTCTTGTCTATATTCAAGACATGGCTGATTGCTATAGGATTTATCCCAGCCATGTCTTTATGGGACCAGGCGAAAACCTCCTGGTTCTTTCGGAAAAATTCCACCAGTGCGTTCTTCGTGGTAAGCTCTAAGTTTCTCCGAACCTTTACGACTCTGGTTGGGTCTTTTTCGTCGAGTTGGACCTCCTCCAGGTCCTCGACGGGTGCAACATTTTCTTCAAAATCCCCAAAGCGAGGATCTAAATCTCTATCCTCACTTTGGGCAACAACCTATTTGGTGACTTCATCACCGGATTGGGCTTGTGTATCAACTACCATCTGCAACCTATCTGAGGTAGCGCTCTTCGACGTTCCACTCTTCGCCTTTGTGATCGAGGCGTTGTAGCACTCCCTGGCTTCCCTCTAGTTTCCCAACACGCGTCCTACCCCCGCGTCTGTTGGGAACTTCATGGCTAGGTGCCACATAGAAATGACGGCCCGTAGATCAACCAGTATGGGCCTTCCAATAACGGCGTTATACGCTGAAGGACAATCGACCACTACAAAAGTGGCGAGTAATGTCCTTGTTGCAGGCGTTGTACCCGTCGTTACTAGGAGTTTGATCAATCTGGCTGGGGCGAGTCCTTCTCCAGAGAAGCCATATATCGTTTGATTGCAGGGCTCCAAGTCCTTAACGGACAGTTTCATGTGTTCCAGTGTTGATTTATACAGGATATTCATTGAACTTCCTGTATCGACCAGTACCCTCTTCACCATCATATTGGCCATCTGGATGTCCACGACCAGCGGATCGGAATGTGGGAACCTGACGTGTTGGGCATCGACATCAGAGAAGGTTATTTCACCCTCTTCTGACCGAGCCTTCTTTGGTGCACGGTCCTCCACAGTCATCATCTCGATGTCCTGGTCGTGGCGCAGAGTCCGAGCATATCGTTATCTGGCCTTTCCGCTATTTCCCGCGAGGTGCGGGCCTCCACAGATGGTTAAGAGTGTCCCAGCCACGGGGGCAGGCTGTAAGGGTGGCGAGCGTTGGCGCGTGGACGCTTTCTCATTGCCACCCGGAGCTTCTCGTTGGGAATTTCCCGAGGCCCGCACGTATCTTCTCAAGTGTCCTTGTCTGATAAGGAACTCGATTTCGTCTTTTAACTTGTTGCATTCATTAGTGTCATGTCCGTAGTCGTTATGATAACGACAGAACTTGGTAGTGTCTCTTTTCGAAATGTCCTTTCGAATGGGGCCAGGTTTTTTGTAAGGCACACTAGAACTAGTGGCCTGATAAACCTCTCCCCGAGACTCAACGAGGGCAGTGTAGTTAGTGAACCGAGGTTCATAACGATTACCCTTGGCTCATTTGTTGTTGGAGGTGGAAGGCTCGTTATATGGCCGTTTTCCACCATTCTTGCCATTGCCGTTACCGTTCCCATTGCCCTTGCTGTTGCCATTAGGCTTGGACCCGTTGGCGGCCTTGGCGGGTTCGAAAGCCTTCTTATCCTTGCCTGAGGGCTTTCCATCGTCGGCAATGGCTTCTTCGAGCTTGATGTAGCGATCAGCCCGGTCCAAAAATTCTTGGGTAGTTCTCACCCCTTCCTTTCGGAGACTTTTCCAGAGAGGAGAACGGCGTTTAACTGCTGCAGTTATCGCCATCATTTTTCCTTCGTCTCTGACCGTTTTCGCTCCAGCTGCTGCTTGCATAAAACGCTGGATGTAGTCCTTCACTGACTCCCCATCCTGTTGGCGAATTTCAACCAACTGGTTTGCTTCGGTCGGATGCACACGACCTGCATAGAACTGTCCGTAGAACTCCCTTACGAACATCTCCCAGGAAACTATGCTCGCGGGTGGAAACTTAAAAAACCATTCCTGTGCAGCTTCAGAAAGTGTTGCGGGAAGATCCTGCACCGAGCATCTTCGGACACTTTCTGAATGTCCATTTGAATTTCAAACTTGTTGACATGAGAGACTAGGTCTCCATACCCGTCAAAGTTTGGGAGTGTAGGCATTTTGAACTTGCTTGGGGTTTCGGCATTAGCTATCCTCTGTACGAAAGGAGTGTCTTTCCTCCTATCGTGGTCGATGTAGGATGTCCTTCCCCCGACCAGCTATTGCACTGCCTTGTTGAGGGCGTCTATCTGGGCCTGTACAGTGGCAGGAATCGCTGTGGCCTCTGTTGCCGGGGGGACGTTCTCGCCATGTCGCTCATGGTGGTCATTGAGTACATCTCTTAGGTCCTCTTCTCTTCTCCGCTGCTCGCTACCCCCGAGCCGGTTGAAGATGTTATTTTGTCTGGGCTGCCCCCCAGCATCCCATCTATTGGGTTGGTCATCTTGAGGTACCTGGCTCTTGCCTTTACCTCTTTCTTCATTCCTTCGGCCAGCGTTCCCTTTGCTTGAGTCAGCCTCATTATATCCATGGCCATCCCTGAACCTCGACTGGCTATGGTGGGAACGACTGTTCCCTTGATTTCCATTCCTGGCTGAACTGTCCCGAGCGTTAGAGGGTGGCCTGCGCTGGTCGTGGTGTCCCCGTGCATCATCGTGCCGTGGGGGACCCCGGACCGCAAAGCCTAACTCTGAGTCCCTTCTATTACTAGGGGGATATTGACCTCTGTTCGGTAGGTTTGGCCCATCATCCCTACGGCGTCTAGGACTGCGAGGCTGATGCTCGGCCCTATTCTGCCTCTGTTGCGGGGGATTACCCCGAGCAGCTTGGGATGGTGGCTGCGCCTCAGGGTCCAGCGGGGCGTCGTCATGGGGCGCTTGAGGCTTCTCGGGCCTTTGCGGACTTGAAGGCTGGATCGGTCGGCTCGAATTAGGACCCCTCTAGGGTGGTCCGTCGCCAGGTTGGTCAGGTTGCGAAGCAGGTGCGGGCCGATTCCTTGCCAGGTGCAAGGCCGCCTCGAGAGCTGCCATGGCTTCGTTCTGGTGGTGGTCCATCTCCGCCTGCCTTTCACTTAGCTCCGCCCGCTGTCGTTCAATCTCCTGCTACTATCGTGCCACAACTCCGGCAGCAGTCTCCTGACTGGCTCTCAGATTAGCCAGCTCTTCTTGCAACACGCCCAGGGTACTCTTCAGCGTTGCATCATCCATCTCTTCCTCCTCAAAATCCAGATGTGGCTCATCCTCCGCCACGCTTGCAGGAGGAGGTGGAGGTGGCGGGTTTGACGGTGCAGCGGCGGCCGCCTGTCCAGTTTTCTTTGTAGCTTTCGCCATCGGTTTTTCTCAACAATGATATGTCAAGCTCTCAATGAAACCACCAGAATGTTGACCCAAGATTTGGCCAACTGACACGGAGTCAAAATATTCTTGAAATGAATGAATATAATGAGAAGAACGTAATGACAAAAGTAAATAAGACACAGTGTTTTATAGTGGTTCCTCCCCAAGATCTGGTAATGACCTACGTCCACTTAGATTGATATTGATCTAAAAATCAGAAGGGTGATCAAAGAACTAGAGTTCAATGAGTTTCACTAAACTCTGAAGAACAATACAATATTACTAGGAGAATTACTATAGTCTCAAATGATTCAAAAGCCAAAAAAGGTCCCTTCCTTGAGCTATCTCTTGCTATTTATAGGCTCAAGGGGGATTACAAAAGATTGTTACAGATATTTTTCCCGAATAATCGGATATTCAGGAGATTGTGTGAGATAAATTCGGGATTCACAAAGATCTTCTCATAAATGTTGCTTTGTATGCGGAACTATTGACCAGCCTGGTCGCAGGTAAGAATGGGCCACTAACTGCTTCTAATGCGTCTTCTGGTCGATACTCTAGCAGAACGTTTCCAGGTGTCAGCCACGTGTCCAGGGATCACTTGCCACGTCATCAATGCTAATTTTTTGGATAACAGAAGGCTTTCTCACATTCCTCTGTCCATTGGATCTTCTTGCTGCCACTCAGTAAGTTAAAGAAAGGGACACACTTTTTCGTATACTTTGATATGAACTTACTGGGGGCAGTAACTCTCCCTGTTAAGCTTTGCCCTGCTTTGATTGTGGTACATTAATTCATGTTGATCAATGCCTTGATCTTCTCAAGGGTAGCCTCGACTCCACATGAATTGACTATGTATCTGAGAAAATTACCAGGACCAACTCAAAATGAGCACTTGAGAGGATTTCATGCTATACGTTCTAAGTATTGCAAAGCATTCCTCCAAATCTTGAACATGCCCTCTAGCTTCTTTGGACTTGATTAACATGTCATCGAAATATACCTCCATATTTTTATCGATCAAGTCTCGAAACATGCCATTTGCTAAATGCTCGTAGGTGGCTCGTACGTTCTTCAATCTGAATGACATTACCTTCCAACAATACAATCCCTTGCCTGTCAGAAAGCTGGTATGTTCCTCGTTGGGAGGGTGCATACTTATTTGATTATACCTAGAATACGCATGTAACACCCTAATCTCCAGGGACCATTACGGTATGCCCTTTTAAACAGTGCTAAACTCGTTAATGGAGTCATTTGGCCATAATCGTGTAACTAAGTATGATTAGCGGTTTAGGGTTAAATTTTTTGGTTAAGATATAACGTTTCACTAAAACGTTTAACGTATACATTGGGATCCCAAAAATATAATTTAAAGGTTAATTACAACAAAAGATTTACAACCAGTCGACCTAAGCAGGAAAATAGGGTTTAACCCTAGTTCCTCTTTCAACCTCCGGCCGTGGTGGTCGAGCAGCCGCATATGTACACATCGTCACCTATGCTCTCCAACTCAAGGATGGTCCAGCTTTCTTTTGCCTTTACCTGCACAACATAGCACCCATGAGCCGAAGCTCAACAAGAAAACTTAATATGCTCATGAACAAGTAATAACATGTTACTAAGACATAATAGGCATGCCTAGCAGTAATAACTCTACTCATGCATGCAGACAGGTACAAATAAATGTTTATAGAGTCCTGCGCTCTGAGTAGATGACTAATAAGTCTCTCTTAGGTATACGACTAATAAGTCTCTCTGATTAGTTGACTAATAAGTCCTTCTCTGTTTACATGACTAGTAAGTCTATCTCTGTGTAGATGATTGATAAGCCTATCTTAGTTAGATGACTGATAAGTCTATCTCCGTTAGATGATTTATAAGTCTATCTCAGTTAGATTACTGATAAGTCTATCTCTGTATGGATGACTAATAAGTCTATCCCAGTTAGATGACTAATAAGTCTATCTCAGTCAGATGACTGATAAGTCCATCCCGGTCAGATGACTGATAAGTCTATCTTGGTCAAATGACTGATAAGTCCATCCCGATCAGATGACTGATAAGTCCATCCCGGTCAGATGACTAATAAGTCCATCTCGATCAAATGACTGATAAGTCTATCTCTAAGGTCCCATACCCTCCTAGCCATGTGACGTGAAGGTCACCTTAGCCTTTTGGCTCTGGCTCTAAATAACTAGCCTTTAGAATAGACAAGCGCTTTTGGTTTTCTTCGAACTTAAGGTCGGTTAGGCATTAATGCTCATTATGAGTCATTCAATGCTTATGTCAATTAGATCTAATCTTTTTAGCTTGCGTTAAACACGATAATACCATTCTTGACTCATAAGCCAATACCATACGACCAGTGCTCAGTACTACTGCTAATCTTGACTGATAAGTCACAGCTTCACAATCAATACTGACACCAATGTTGATCCCTGACTAATAAGTCAGTGCTTCCTCAATGAGGTAATGCAAACAAACATATATCATATGTCAAATATTTAGATATAAGGCATTTAGCATGCTTAATCAATAATCAGAAGCATAATTATAATCATGCACAAATACAGAGACTCAAGCTCTAATCAATCACAATTTCAACATTCATACCGTGCCCTAATCTCATGTATCTTATGCATCACATGCATTACATACTAGGTGTAGTTTTCTTACCTTTGGTCCAAGCACAAGTTACCAATAGACGAGCCACAAGCACAATCCTGATTCCAATCCCCTAGCGATAACCTAGTCACAACCATAATATAAAACCTCTTCAAAATGAGTAATTAAATACTTCTAAACCCAACCCAAGCCTCCGGGACGTCGAATCCCACTCAACTGGGTAGTAGGATCGATCCCAGGCCCTTACAGTTAAGTTCCCAGGACCAAAAACAAAATATGGCAAACTTTTCCCTTAAGCGCCGCGGCCCTCCAGACACCATGCCGCGACCCACCTCCAGACAGAGCCCGCCTCCTCCTTCTTCAAGCCTGGGTCGTGGCGCCCTAGAATAGGGCCGCGGCCCAACCACGGATCAGCCTAAAAAACCTCGGTTTCTCCTTTTAAAACCTCCCAAAAACCTACCCAAACATCTCCAAACAAAAAATCAAAGTTCTGAAACATCCTAATTATCCAAAACCATTAAAACCCAAGTCTTAAATCATCCAAAAATTCATCAAAACATAAATTCCAATTCAAGCTTAAAAACTTTAAAAACTTAGCACATAAAACATGGATTACCTCCGATTGAGTTCTTTCCTAGCTAAATCCTCTAGCTAATAAGCTTCTAATCTTCCCTAGAATCACTATGCCTCGATCCTCGCTTGAATCCGAGTCCTAGAACTCAAGTTTCCTCTGAAAATGTGATCGGGTATCGAAAATAGAACTTTGAGGGAGAGATAACGTTATCAACGTTCTTTTTATTTCATAACAGGTTACTTCAAGCTTAAGTAGCCTCAAGAAAATCCTAATGCTCGGGGTCCCAAAAACGCCCCCGGGGGTAAAATAGTCAAAACTTCCAGAATTTCCCCCCTGATCTTACTAACTCCTAATTTATCATCAAATATTTATTCCCATTACCCAATATCCCGGTAATGTGCTAAATATGCCTTGACTCACTCCAAGTCAAGTATAAATCCAGTTGTGACTTTCCCACTAGCTTACCTCCTAGGATTGTCTCGTGCTGAGTAACCCTAGCATAACCAAATAATAATGAAGCACCACACAGATACCACATATATGCCAAATATGCCAAAAATAGCCAAAATATGAAAATCACCCAATTAATCAAAAATGGGTTTACATGCATTTTTAATACACCTAAACATGCATATTATCATTTAATTGCATAATAAATCAATTATGGCCCTCCTGGCCTTCTAATCAAGGTCCTAAACCTTCTTAAGAAATTTTTGTCATTACAACTATCCCCTCCTTACAGAAATTTCATCCTCGAAATTTATCTGAACTGCCTGGAATATTAATTCCGCACAACTGATTCCAGTTTCCCAGGTCGTTCCCTCGACCTCACTGTTTCTGTAACATACCTTAACTCAAGGTACAATTTTGTTCCTTAGAACCTTATTCTTTCTGTTAAAATCTGAACTGGCTACTCCTCAAAGGATAACTTAGCCTCAATCTCTAGATTCCCATAACTCAACTCACGAGTTCCCTTTAACCCAAGTCCTCAACATGGAGATACATAATACACTGTATACTACTGACAGTGCCAAAGACGTGGCCAATCCAAAGGAAACTTGACTGGTCCTATTCAGGATTCAAACGGTCAAATTAATGTAGGGCTCAACTTGCCATTATCTTCTCACCCCTTTCCATGGTGATACTTTAAGGGAGATACAATCTTCTACTTGGAACTTCATGTTCCTGCATCTCAAATCAACATAACTTTTCCAATTACTTTGAGAAGCGAGCTTCCAAGCTGCAACCTTTTCAAAAATCTCAATGGTCCCCTGAACTACATCGGGATCCAGATATAATATCTCATTCATCTTATAAGATGCCCTTCAAATAATAATTGGATAACCTCTCTCTCTCCGATTTACCATCAGTCTGAGAGTAATAAAGTGTATTAAATTCCAACTGTATATTTATCACCTTCTGCAACCTTCTCCAAAACTTGGAAGTAATAATAGAGTCTTCATCTGATAAGATGGACCTTGAATTCCCATGAAGGCATACCACCTCTCTCACACAAAGATCTAAAAACTGATTAGCGGTATTACTCATCCATACTGATAGAAGTGGTTCACTTTAAATACTAGTCCATAATGACCCAATCAAAATCACGCTGACCCACTATCCTGGGCAGCCCCACCGCGAAATCCATCGCGATGTTTATTTATTTCCACTATGGAATGCACAAAGGCTATAATAACCTTACTAGTTCTGATATTCTGTCTTGACCTGCTAACAAGTTAAGAACTTGGCTACATATTCTATTACGTCCCTCTCCATTCCAGGCCATCATTATAAAACTTTCAAACTTTGGTACCTTTTCCCAAGGTCTGGGTGAAGAGAAAAAGAGAGTATTATAAGATTCATCCAGAATCTCCCATTCAATCCCAGTGTCCATTGGATCCCAAGTCCGATCCTTATACCACAATAAACTCATATCTGACACTGTATAATCCTTAGCTAATCCAACTAAGACATTCCCCTCAATTTTGCCATCTGTGGTTCACTTAAATGTCTTTCCTTTGATCCTTTCCAAAATAATAATCTCAAATGTAAAAAACAGCCACCTGGCCCACCAGTAACTCTACTCTAGTTTTGGTCAGATCCTTTAACCAACATGATGCATAGGAAATTCCTTTTCCCTGTCATTGAGGTGTCATAACAACCTACAAACTGGTTTTGACCTGTAGGAAGACTTAGAACTCTTCCACAAAGTACATATAATATCTTGCCCATCCAAGGAAACTCTTGCCCTCTAAGGCGTTCCTTGATCTTGGAAAATCTCCATCTGAGAGTATACCACAATATCATCAATCAAGACGATCACAAATCCAATTCAGATAATTCTTTGAATATTCTGTTCCTCTGATTCATAAAAACAACTTGGCATTAACCAAATTCTCAGAACATCACCCAGCGCTACCAGTGCCCTTATCTGGTATAACATCAGTTTTCTACATATCCTTCTCCCTAATCTCTAGCTGGTAATAACCAGATCAAAGATACACCTTGGAGAATACTATCTTACTTAATAACTGAGCCTTTAGGTCTTACAACTTTGCTAAAAATGTTTAATACAGTGCCCTAGACCTGATTCCATCCCTGGCACAAATCCAATCAATATTCTATCCTTTTTATATGAAAGTAATCCTGAAAAATCCCCTGAAGATACATCCAGAACTTCACAGACTAATCCAGTCTTTCCTAATCTCGTCGGCACAACCTAAGTGGTATCCACCACACTAGCTAAGAGTTCTATGCATCCTCCTGCAATATATCTCTAGCTCTAAATATAGATGTCATAAGCATACAAAATCCATGCACAGTGCTAGCTACCTCAAGGGTCTCCCACTCTCAAACCCAAGAATTACTATCCTTTCCTTGAGATCTAGCATTTCCCCACACTTGATTAACCAATCCAAATCCAGGATCATACTGAAGTCATCCATAACCAACTTTATCAAACCAATTGTGAGTCCTTTCCATCATAATCTAACTCATCACAACATAATCATGCAATCTACATATCATCTCTATGCCTTTCTATATGCAAAAAACAAAGAAATCACATGGTAACAAAACCAGTCAGCAAAATACAAAAATCAAAACTAGAAAGTTGACCTGCCACCCCTGAGGAACCAGCCTCAGTCTCAGTCTCTGACTGCTTTGGAATGAACACACGAGCTGGAGTCGAGTTGTCCATCCCCTTTTTCTCCTCTGTCTCTCGACTTGGGCAATCCCTTTTGATATGCCCAACCATTCCACATAAGAAACATGTCTTTGGTCGGCACCCCTTCAAATGACGCCTCTTGCACCGAGCACATATTAGATAAGTCCTCCAGTTCTTATTTTTTCTTGCTCCAATAAGTGGAGATATCACTGCCTGAGCTCCGAGCTCTCCGGCACTCTCCTTTATAATCTTATTTCCTGTGCTCTCAACAACAAGAGCCTTCCCTACCACCTGAGCGTAGGTAGAGATTTCATGCACTGGGGCAACTCTAATGCCCTGAGCTATTTTGGGATTCAATCCCAAGATAAACCTTTCCTTCCAAGCTACATCTGTGGGGACCATATCAAAAGAAAACTTGGCCAACCCATCAAATCTGTTAACATACTCGGTTACTGTTGAATTTCCCTGAACCAGGTTCTTAAACTCATTCATCTTAGCAGTCTTGGCTGCATCACAGTAATATCTCTCATTGAACAGTTGCCTAAATTATTTCCAGTCCATCACAGCTGTGTCTCGTGTTTGGGATACTACTTCCCACCATGTCCGGGCATCATCCCGCAATACATATGTAGCACAGATCACCCTATCGTGACCCACCAGCCCCATATTGTCAAGAATGGAACTGATCATGCCCATCCATTGCTCAGCTCTGAATGGATCTAGGCCTCCCTCAAATACTGGAGGGTAATACTCCTGGAATCTTCCACAAAGAAATTCCCATCTGTTCTCAACCCTAGGCTGAGCCAAAACTGGTGCCACTCCTGGCATAGCAAAGGAAGAGGTGTTCCCCGACAGATTTCGCTGCTGCTTTAAACACCTAATCTCTTCCTCTTGCCTTTGCAATCTTAATTGCATATCTGTAAGCACCTGCTGGAAATTCTAAGGGGTAGGTGAAGAACTCAAACCCTGGCTGTAACTCTCAGCCTCTATATAACTATCACCAGGCCTCATTATCTGCCTTGGATACATACCTGCTGATTGAATCTGTGGTTAATAACTTGACCCATTAAATATGATGAGAATATCAAGAGCTTTCCCTACGGGATCAATCATACCACACTACAATCACAAACCACTGCAGTGCTAAAAACATGCCCATAACATTCGTACATCAATCATAATCCCTGCTCTTCCAACACACATACCATGCCTCAAACTCCAGCATAAAAATATCACATTTATATATTCACAGAGCATGTAATCATATAATCATATTAATAGTCCAGAGCCAAGCTCTATCAGAATCTCATGCTCCCTAATACAATGTCAAGGTAAAGCATTTACATTATATTTAAGCAGTTAAGCACATAACTACATAAATAGTTATCATTCCCTGAGTGAAGCTATCTTTAGTGACGAGTGTACATGCCCAGCTTGTCTTCAGGAACCCTTAAGCTTGGCTCGCTCAGATACCAAGTTGTAACGCCCTAATCTCCAAGGATCGTTACAGTGTGCCCTTTTAAACAGTGCTAAACTTGCTAATCGAGTCATTTGGCCATAATTGTGTAACTAAGTATGATTAGCAGTTTAAGGTTAAAATTTTTGGTTAAGATATAACGTTTCACTAAAACATTTAACATATACATTGGGATCTCAAAAATGTAACTTAAATGTTAATTACAACAAAATATTTACAACCATCCGACCTAAGCGACAAAATAGGGTTTATCCTTAGTTCCTCTTTCAACCCAAGGCCGTGGTGGTCGAGCAGCCGCATATGTACACATTGTCACCTAAGCTCTCCAACTGAAGGATGGTCTGGATTTCTTTTGCCTTTACCTGCACCACATAGCAACCGTGAGTCGAAGCTCAGCAAGAAAACTTAATATGCTCACGAACAAGTAATAACATGTTACTAAGTCATAATAGGCATGCCTAGAAGTAATAACCCTACTCATGCATGCAAGCAGGTACAAATAAATGTTTATGGAATCCTGCGCTCTGAGTAGATGACTAATAAGTCTCTCACTCTAAGGTAGATGACTAATAAGTCTCTCTGATTAGTTGACTAATAAGTCATTCTCTGTTTAGATGACTAGTAAGTCTATCTTTGTGTAGATGACTGATAAGTCTATCTCTATATGGATGGCTAATAAGTCCATCCCGATTAGATGATTGATAAGTCTATCTCGATCATATAACTGATAAGTCCATCTCGGTCAGATGACTCATAAGTCCATCTCGGTCAGATGACTGATAAGTCCATCTCGGTCAGATGACTGATAAGTCCATCCTAGTTAGATGACTGATAAGTCTATCCTGGTCATATGACTGATAAGTCCATCTCGGTCAGATGACTGATAAGTTGTTCTAAGTCAGATGACTGATAAGTCCATCTCGGTCAGATGACTAATAAGTCCATCTCGGCTAGAGTACTAATAATTTC
Source organism: Humulus lupulus (assembly GCF_963169125.1). Classification (NCBI taxonomy): domain Eukaryota; kingdom Viridiplantae; phylum Streptophyta; class Magnoliopsida; order Rosales; family Cannabaceae; genus Humulus; species Humulus lupulus. The sequence goes on along the minus strand of NC_084797.1, from coordinate 64,371,753 downwards.
ATCTCGGTCAAATGACTGATAAGTCTATCTCGGAGGTCCCATACCATCCTATCCGTGTGACGTGTAGGTCACCTTAGCCTTTTGGCTCTGGCTCTAAATAACTAGCCTTTGGAGTAGACAAGCGCTTTTGGTTATCATCGAACTTAAGGTCGGTCAGGCATTAATGCTCATTATGAGTCATTCAATGCTTATGTCGATTAGATCTAATATTTTTGGCTTACATTAAACATGCCAATACCATTCTTGACTCATAAGACAACACCATACGACTAGTGCTCAATACTACTGCTAATCTTGACTAATAAGTCACAGCTTCACAATTAATACTGACACCAATGTCGTTCCCTGACTAATAAGTCAGTGCTTCCTCAATGAGGTAATGCAAACAGACATATATCATATGTCAAATATTTAGATATAAGGCATTTAGCATGCTTAATCAATAATCAGAAGCATAATTATAATCATGCACAAATACAGAGACTCAAGCTCTGATCAATCTCAATTTCAACATTTATGCCATGCCCTAATCTCATGTATCTTATGCACATGTATAACCCTTTTAAACTTCCCTTTTTGTAAAAACTTGGTTTTAACCTCCTTTTTCTGTTGATTTACGTGCAGTGTTTTTTTAAAAGTATCATGAAGAACACCACTCAAAACCTGTTATTTGGGAAAACACTCCACTTTCTTGAATTCCCTTGTTTTAAATCTGGTGTTCCCTCTGTTCATCATGTTTTCCTATGTTTATTATGGGATGATCGGTATAACTTATGAATCCCTACCAGCGAACACTGTTCGGTGTTCACGCCTCACCTTTCCCTTTTTTCTTGTGTGCACAGAGGGGAGGTGACCACCGAATTGTGTTGTAAAATTATGTTCCCAACAATCGGTGGCCTGCATGAAACACACTAACCATGGAAAAGAGGAAGAAAACCCCTATGTGGCACGTCATGCCACCACTGGGGTCACGCAGGGGGTCTCCTCCGCCGAGGAAGCGCCGAGCGCTTCAGGGAAAGAGGGGGATGCTAGGATCGAATATGCCACAGAGATCCATACCGAGGCTGTTGTTAATCCTTCCTCTGAGACAGATGATGCCCCCTTGTATGAAGCTCATAAGAGTACGATTTCTGACAAGCAGCTACAAAAAATCAGAGAGCACTTCCATCTCAGAGCATCTTCAAACCTGCAGCTACACAAATTGTCGAGTACCCTGGGGCTCAATTCTATGCTTGGACCAGATACCATATCAATGCGAGTGCCACCCTTCCTCTCCTACCATTCTTTCACAGTGTGGCAGATTATTTCAGGCTTTGCCTTACCCAAATTAGTCCTAAGGGCATCAGATTCCTTTCATCCCTTTATGTTTTGTACCAATCTTTAGATCGGCCAGTACCGAATGCACACAAGATTAACTATGTAACGCCCTGGGTAGCCAAGACCGTTACACTGTGTATTTATTAAGGTGCAATACTTTTTAATCAAGTCATTTAGTTAAAAATGTGTCACTAAAACCATTATTGAACTAGGGTTAAAATATTTTGGTTATAAAAGATACCATTTATTTAGATAAACATTTCATACATGGGATCTGAAAAGATAATAGAGTTTAAAGGACAATTTACATAATTTCCAGAGTATATACAACTACTAGCCATTCTAAGGGCAAAACAGACATTTAAGGTTCTCCCGTTCCTCTTTAACCCACGACCGTGGCGACCGAGTAGCTGACTATGTACATTCCGCCTCTATAGCTCTCCAATTCAGGGCTGATCAAGCTTACCCTTGCCTTTACCTGCACCATGCAGCACTCGTGAGCCAAGGACCAACAAGAAAACCATAACACCATAGCACAAACAATGACAATAACCAAATAATTCTTTAAGCATTGTCATATATTCAGCAGTCCATAATATTCATACAATCAGTAGACATAACCAGTAAACACACAAATTAATACTCAGATATTCAACATATCATATTCATCAATTAAAAACAACAACCAAATCATACAATAACCAGGGTCGACGACCTTAGGTCGCACCCTCTGTTTACCCCACTGACTACGGTCCACTTAAACCAAGCTCAGTGAATATTAAGATGCCCTCAGCTACCAGTGGCTGAGCCATGCCCTATGCCCCAATATAAACTCTGACATTCTTAGGCCGTTTTTTTTGCATTCACATGGCATAATACCACCATACATAATGCATACAAGAATAGGGAACCCTTAACTCCGGATGCAGTTTTCTTACCTTTAACTCCGGATGTTTTGATCACGAGAGTTGACCCTTGAGTACGATCCTTTTCCCGAGCCCTAGCATACACCTAGTCACAGCCAAGATAAGGGATTCCATCAATAATAATTGAATAAAGGTTTTCAGTCCAAGTTCTAGCCTTCGAGACATCGGATTCCACCAAGCACGATAGTGGAATCGATCCCAAGCACCCTTGGTAGGTTCCCACACTTAAAACCTCCTTTAAACAAAAAATACCCTTAACAGCCGCGGCCCTAGCCCTCCATGCCATGGCCTGCCTCAAACCAGAGGCCTAGCCTCCCCAGACAGCAGACACAGGTCATGGCCCAGCACTCCCCATGCCGTGGCCCACCCTTCTTTCTCAGCTTCCACCTGCTCTAGAGGGCCGTGGCACAACAAGAACAAAGCCACGACCCAACCCCTTCGAACCCAAAAAAATCCCATTTTTAACAACTAAACCTCAACCAAACTAACCCAAAACCTTCCTAATAACTAAATTCTACTATCATAAACATCCTAACATAATCCCATCAACAAAACCCAACAAAAACCTAGTTTAGAAACTCATCAAAATCCCACTTGAATCCTTGAAACCCATAAGCTCATAAACCTCTAGAACAGATAGAAATTCCCAGAATTCAGATGCTAAACTATAATTAAACGCTTACCTTTACTGGAGAACAAGTCCACCAAGTAGCTACTGAGCTAATTCCCAAGTCCTTAGCCTCAATTCAATCTTCAATATCAAGAACCCAAAAACACTTAGAACCCAGCCCAAAACTGTAGCGATCCAAATTTGCTAATAAGGCTTAGAGCCTTATTTAGTGTGCCTGGAGGGTAATAATTGTTATAATGTATTAATTTATGTGAATTTAATGAATATGTGGTTAGAATGCATGTTTAGGTGATTAAATATGCATGTGGGCCCCATTTGGTTGTTGAGGGCATAAATGTAATATATGTGATATTTACGATATAATGGTGATATATTTGTGATGCACGTTCCGAGACGGTCCTAGAGAGCTATACCACTTAAAGTCACAACGGAAATAATACCCGGCTCGGGAGGAGCCTAGGGGTATTTCGAGATTATTATAAATGTAGTTGGGGACTTTTAATTAATGGTTAATGGTATTTTAGTAGCTTGGGTAACCATAGGTAACCATTGAGGATAGTTACTCTAAGTGAGAAAATGGTATATTTGTAAGAGGATAGGAAAGGTCTAAGTTGCCCTTGAGGATTAGTTAGAATATGGGTTAGATGGAAGGGTAATTGAGTCTTTTGGTAGCTGGTTGTGTTGGGATAAGGCTGAGGGAATTTTAGAACGGTTTAGAAAAACAAAGGAAAGAAAAAAAAAATAGAACTTCTCAGCCCTCTCTCTCTCCCATGCGATTTTCTTCTCCATCTCTTTGGTGAATGAGAACTTGCTGAGTTTTGAGGATTTTGGGCTAGTAAATTGAAGGAGTTTGGCTGCTGTGGCTAGGAAAGTTAGCTCAAAGGTGTGCTAAGGTCAGAGGTAAGGTGTTCATCTCTATTTTGTTTGAGTTTCTAAGCTTGATTTTGAGAGATTGATGTTGGAAGCTGAAAGTTGGTTTGTGACTGGTTTGTGTGGGAATTCAGTTTGGGAACAAGAGGAATTGGCTTGGAGTTGGATTTGGAGGAGGCTCAGGGATGAATCTTTACTTGAGGTAAGCGTTTCATGCATCTCTGTTTGGTTGATTGCTGGTGTGGTTTAAGAATTCTAAGGGGTGGTTTAAGTTTTACAAGTTCTAGTTTAAGTTTCTGAAGTTTTAAACTAAATTATGAATTGTAGGTTTGATTGTGTGTTTGAGCTTGTTGTTGATGTTTTTGAGATGTTAGATGGTTTATTTGGGGTTTTCAATTGAATTCGGGACTTAGGTATGCCTTGGTATTTATTTGGGAGTGTTTTGGGTCGGGGAAAACGTTTGGAGAAACCCAGATTTCTGGGTTTGCGGAGGGGCGTCGCGGCCCTGTTCTTCTGTGTCGTGGCGCTAGGTTGCATCAGGGAAGGGAGCAGGGCTAGTGTCGCGGCGTTAGGCCATTTCTGGGCAGGGGGAATGCAGCCCTCGTCAAGGTAGGTCGGGGTATTTTTACTTTAGCCACCAAGACTCCAACATTTACCTGTCAAACATCGAAGGCATCTCCAAGGTTGGGGAGTACGCTAGCCAATATTTTGTCACGGACAACATTGCTGTCAATCACCTGTCATTCCGTCGCAATGGTCCTTTTAGTTGATCGGCCCCCACCAAAGAAATGGAAATAATGGCCAGAAAGATAGCTGCTATGGACCCTTGTGACAAAGATCTGGTGGCCCCACTGACTCCGGCCCGCTTAAACCGAGCTCAGTGCATAATAAGCTGTCCTCAGCTACCAGTAGCCGATTTGCGCCCTGTACGCTAATGTATACTACGACACTCTTAGGCCCGTTTGTCTACTATTTACGTGGCATAATACAACCCTTAACAAAGCATACAAAATAGGGAACCCTTAGTCCCATTATAAATCCACAACCGGGTGCAGTTTTCTTACCTTTAGTTTCCAAATATACTGGTTACGCGAGATGCCTCTTGAGCACGATCCGTTTCCCGAGCCCCTAGCTTAAACCTAGTCACAACCAAGATAAGGGATACCACTAATAATTGTAAAAGGGATTCTAAATAAGTTTGTAGTCTCCGGAACATCGAAATCCACCAAGCACGGTAGTAGATTCGATCCTGAGCACTCTAGGTTAAATTCGCATGTTTAAAATGCCAAAACTCCAAATTCCCTTAAGGGTCGCGGCTCAAGCCTCCTCTGCCACGGCATGGCCCCCAAACAGAACACAACCAAACTTAGAACCAGACACGGGCCGCGGCCTTACATAGACCATGTCGCGGCCGCCCTCCATCTCCAACATCCATCAACTTCAGAGGGCCGCAGCCCACCAAGAACTATGCTGCGACCCGACCCCTTCGATCCCAGAAAACCCTCCATTTTTGAATCTCAAACCTCACTCAAAACCATCCAAAAGTATCCCAATTCCACAACTCAATTATCACAAAGCTTCTAACATGATTCCAGCAACACAACCCAGCAAAATCTTAGCCTAGAAACTCACCAATATCTCACTTACATCTCTGAAACTTAAAAGCTTAAAAACATCAAAACCAGTCAAGGAAACACTAAAGTTCAGCCATTTAACCATAAATTCGAGCTTACCTTCTTTGATGAACAAGCTCTTTAAAAGATTTCTGAGCTAACTCCTAGGTTCCAAGCTTCAATTCAATCCTTCAATGTCAAAACCCATAACAGCTCAAAACTCAGCCATAAATACAGAATTTAACAACCATCCATAAAGCTTATAGCTTACCTTAAGTCTGGTTGAACTCCTTAGCTGAACACTAGATTAACCCTCCAAAACTTCAGCTCAATCCAATGAATTCCCAGCTAAGTTCTTCTATGTTTTCTGTGGTGTTCTTGAGAGAGAAAGGGAGAAAGAGGGAAGGGTCATTTTAACTTGTGTTCTACTGTTTTCTAACATTTCTTTAGTCTATCCTTAAGCAATTAAATTAATCCCGAGGCTCCGGGTGCCGAAAATGTCCTTGAGGGCAAAATGGTAAAATTCCCCAATATTCCCACCTAAGCTTCCTAACCTCAAATATATCTCCAATTATTTATTTTCACAACCCGATAAACTAAATAACCACCCAATACCTGAAATACCCCTTGACTTGCCCAAAGTCAAGTATTAAGCCCCCCCCCCCCCCCCCCCCCGTTGTGACTTTCCCGCTAGCTAGCTCCCTAAGATCGCCTCAAGTCGTATGCTGCAGATTTACCCACATAATAATGTGATTCTCACAAATATAACATATAATCGCATTTACATTCATATAACCATACAAGCATGCTCATTATATAATCACACATTAAACTATTAAATTCACACATAAACCAATTATGCCCTCCCGGCACACTAATTAAGGCCCTTAAGCCATATTAGTGATTTTGGGTCGTTACACTACTAATCGATGATTGTTATACACTGTGTGTTTAAAATAGTGCTTAACTCGTTAAGCGAGTCATTTGGACTTAAAAGTGTAAATAAGATTAAATAAAGATTTACGTACTAAAAATACTGGTCGAAAGGATAAAAGCTTTTCAGTAAAACTCTAAACATTTACAAGGGACCCTAGAAGAGTTTAAATAAAATACAATTACATTTAATGTTCTCAAAATAGTCGGCCTAAGCGGCAAAAATAGACTTCTACTCTAAGTCCCTCAAAATATCCCCACCATGGCTGCCGAACATGTATGTGCCGCTACAAATCCCTCCAACTCATGGTTGGTTGACTCTCACCTTGCTCTTGTCTGTACCACATAACACCTGTGAGAAAACCCCACAAGGCATAATAATAGTCGCAATAAATAGAAACAATAATTAAAATGCTTCACAAATAATAAATGCATTCATTCCAATCATATATATCATAACCACATTTCATAGCTTATAAACATGCTCATTTCAAAAACAATAACCATTTACACAGTCATGCCAAGTAGCCTTTCTAAACGACCCAATCGAGCGAGGAGCATCTCCCAGTACCAAGCTTAAGATCCATGTTGGGTGAGTGGATACAAAACCTCATAGTGGCCCTGCCATCACAGCCCACATTCTGCACAATTGCCGAGTACAGACCATATCGATCATTCAAAGATAATTTAACACAAAAAAGCAAAAAAAACAACATTATGCATGAAGGGGAACTCAGTCCTAACAAATTCAGATATACGGTTATAATCGAATCCCAACATAACCGGGAAAATTACCTGCTCTATGTGCATATGCAAGTTTTATTGCCTTGAGTGTGCTGAAGAAGGAGTGACCTCAATGCGATCCTTTTTCACGAGCCCCTCGGAAACCCTAGTAACAACATTATAATGTCGGTTTACTTTCCCATAAACCACAACCCATCATAACTTTTCTATAGACATCACTAAGCTCCAAATACTCTTTAAACATGTCTGAGGGATCTTACTTGTGATCCCCCAAGTTTACTCGTCCAAACTTATTGAAAATGACACCAAAATTAGGCTGCCAGCATCAGACGGTCGAGTGTCTGGCACCAGCCAGTCAACTGGATCACTAAAATCCCTAGCCGACATGAAACCGCAGGGCGGTCGATCGTGTGCTAAAGGATTTTCGATCGACACAAGTCAGAGGGCATTTCTTCATTTTTCTATAATTTTGAACTTAACCAATTCCCCCCCTCCCCCTCCCATCCACCCCAAACTATTTCCAAGTAAGGATGGCAAAAAAATCGGTAGATCGGGGCGGGTCGGAGCCCCAACCCGACAGGGTGCCCCTGATCCAAATATAAGCCGGGCAAAAATGGGGTGGGTCGAGATCCAACCCAATCTACTAGCAATTGAAACAGTTCAGATCACGACCCGACCCGGTTGTTGTTGTTGTTTTTTTTTTTTTGTAATAAAGAAATTTTTTAAAAACTAATTACTACCGCTATTTAGGGTGATCCACGATAAATATATATATATATAAATAAGAAAAAGTATATTTAAGAGAGATAGATGAGAAAATTGATGTTTTGCTTTGAAGTATATTAAATTTTATTTTACTTTAGTATGCAAGACCATTTATAAAAAAAAATTAGGCAGCTCATTTATGTCTAGTATGGGAGAATTTTTTGCCATTTATTTTTATATTGTAACATATTTTAAAAAATTAGTCTTTCTTTTATTAAAGAAAAAGGAAAAAAATTTTACCGGGGCGAGTCTGACCCGACCCGCATCAAATGCCTTAGGGGCAAGTCAGGTCGGGGTGGATCTTTAGCGGGGTGGGGCCAACCCACCCCATATACATCCCTATTTCCAAGTGAAATTTTTTTACCACACAATAGTTATATAACTAACATACACCATCTAGACATCAATTACACATTCAACCACACATTAAAATCTTGAATTGGAACTTTAGGGATTCTAAAACCCACTTTCCTCCAAATCGAACACAAACTCATGATCCCAGCTAGAAATCAAGCTCCAAATTAATAACCTTGCATGATTCTACTAACAACATACTTATTTAAGCATCCTAGAGCCTTCAATTTCAAAAATCAACTAAAACCCCCCAAATTAAGAAGAACACCATTGAACAAAAATGAAAAGAAAAAAAAACAAGGCAAGAGCTCAATACCTTGTTGTGATTCAAATTCCTATGGGATAGATGTACTCCTAGCAGCTGCAATCCCCAATTAGAACTTGATTTCCTTCAAATCCTCAAGATTTAAAGAGTTAGCCTCTTAACATTGATGAACATAAGAAAGGAAGGAATAAGAACTAGCTAGAGAGTGAGAGAGAGCTTCTAACGTGGGAGAGAGAGAAAATCCCAACACTTAGCAGATTTTACTAATCTAACGTCAAAAGACCATTTTCCCCTACCTCTAATTAGTCTCTTACAAAACCTCAAGGGAAATTTAGTTGTTGATTAGCTTTTTCGCTAACAACTAATTCTAACAAAGCTTAAAGAAATAGAGTTTGAGACACAAAGATTTACACGATTCAGGTTATGAATAAACCATAGTCGACGAGTCACTTGTATTAGGATGATAAAAGCTTGGAGGTATCAAGCTTCTATGGGGGTTTCAAGCATGCAGCAAAAGCATTTAGGTTGATTATCATTGTACCAACCCCAAGGATCCCCCATATGTGACATATATTAAAATAGAAAGAAATAATTGTAACAGAAAAATACCTCTTGATGCCTATCAAGTGCCATTGCTTTCTTTTCGTATTAAAAATGATCTTCCTAGCCAAGCTACTAGAAAATGACGATGGTGAAAAACTCACACCGTAGTCTTCCAAGCCTACCTCAATACTTGAGAATTAGTGTGGGCTAATAGGATTCACAAAATTATGTGTTCTTGTTTTTTGTCTTAACTCATGAACAAGAACAGTAAATGGGAGATGAGAGAAAATGATTCGATTAAACTTTTTAGGTTTCCTAAATATATTGATATATAGATTTAGGATTATACCGGTATAATTAAATTAACCCTATAAAATATTATTCAGGTTAAGATAATAATATTTAGTAAAGATATTAATTTAAACATTAAATAATCATATTATAAATATTTAAATAATTATCTTTAACTGATTCTATGATAGATATTATTTCAAATTTAAATATTTAAATAATTAAATATCTAATAACCGAATGAGAGAATCTCTCAACCACTTGTGGAAATATCTCAACCGCTAAGAGAGAATCTCTCAACTATATTTGAGATAATATCTCAACCACATTAAAATATATATAAAACAATTAAATTTAAATTTAAATAAATATTTAATTTTTAAACTAAAATAATAGTCCAAAATTAAACACAGTGGGCTCCACCCTATGATGTAGGCGCCCACCACTATTCTTACACATTGGTTGGTGCCAATGTTATTGTCCAAACAGCATAGGTGGCGCACCACCTTGTCCAGACCAACATAGGTGGTGCCAACATCTGTCTTGTCTAGACAATGGTGCTTTTATAATTTATTTAATATTAATTATTTATTATAAAATAACTAATTGCTATTTTCCCTTGCAAAATAAATTCTCCTTTCTCTTTTATTTTGTGACATCCATACCCTTGACAGTGTGGTATAGAGGGGACTCGCGGACCATGGACCTATAACACTAAGCTCCAATAAACCAGATTATTTATTGAACTCATCAATACAATAATGTTAATTATTAATCTCATTATTGCTCCACTATAAATATAGAATTGCACTCTTTGTTATTATAGAATTATATTTACTGAGTTTATTAGCAGTAGTTCATTGATATAATCAACACCAGTAGTTTGTCTTCCTGTTATCGGTTCATAATTAAAATTGGTCAAAATTACCGTTTTACCCTTCTAAATATATATATTTATCCTTTAGTACCATTAATTCACCAATGAAAGTTAATTTAGATCAAATCTAAATTTGTGCACAACTTTTCAATTCCAGAATTAACACTAAAAGGGAACCAATATTTAATATGTTAGGAAAGAAAGGATTCCATCTTGTAAATCATGTTCCCAGCCATCCATGTTACTAAATTCCCAAAAAAAAAAGTTGTAAGCTTCATTAATAAAGAAACTTTAACGAGTGAATCAAAGAACTTAGTAAACACAAACAGGAGTTCATGGATACTCAGGATTTAGACTGATCTACTAATTCATCATCTAAGTGATATGAATTAAGTCTTCATAATAAACGACAAGTTTTATGAAGAAATTAATTCATATCGGCCCAGTCATATATAATAATAATTATATAAAACACCTTTACTAAGATGTCTGTCTACATCGCCAACAAATTGAATCTGAATTTCTTGCACTGAATAACATGCTTAGTAAACTGTACTAGGAACCATTGATTAAAGATTTCATACTTTAATATGTTTCTGACAATTTTATTCATTGTGTGTGATCTTAATTCTCTCGTACTCATACAAGATCATAACCTCATAAATGAATATGGAATTTTCTGATATTCATATACTATAAATTATTTAAATAATAATTTAATAATCAAACATATTTAAATTGTTCACTTTATTTAATATTGAAAATGTCTAATACAGCTTTTTAGGGCATAACCCCTAACAATCTCTCACTTGCCCAAAAAGCAATTTGGGCATTTCCCTGAACCCCATGTTGGTTACATGACCCATAAAAGACTTAGCAGGTAGCGTCTTCATGAATGGATCTGCATGATTTTGTTCCAACGATATCTTCATGACCATCACATCACCTCTTTCAATAATATCTCTAAGCAGATTATATTTCCTCTCGATATGCTTGCCTTTCTTGTGGCTTCTTGGTTCTTTTGAGTTAGCTACTGCTCCACTATTGTCATAGTATAGGATGAGTGGCTTCTCCACTTCTGGAACCACTTCCAGATCAGTGTAGAACTTCTTTCACCAAACCGCTTCCTTAGCTGCTTCACAAGCCACTATATATTCGACTTCCATGGTTGAATCTGCAATATTGAATTGCTTGATGCTTATCAAGACTACAACTGCACCACCAAGATTGAATCCTGATCTAGACGTTGACTTTTGGCTGTCTCTATCTGATTGAAAATCACAATCCGTATATCCAGTAGGGTTTAATTCTCCTCCTGAATAAAAAAGCAAAAGATATCTCGTTCTCCGAAGATACTTGAGAATGTACTTTACTGCTATCCAGTGTTCAAAACCAGGAATTTATTGATAACCACTGACCATCCCCACCGCATAGTATATGTCAGGACTAGTACACAACATTGCATACATAAGACTGCCAATAATTGATGCATACGGATACTTTCTCTTATCCTCCTTCTCTTGAGGTGTCTTTGGACACTACTCTTTGCATAAAGGAATTCCATAATGGGATGACAACTGTCCTTTCTTGGAATTCTCCATAGATAATCTTTCCAGCACCTTATCTATGTAAGTTACTTGAGAAAGCGCTAATGTTCTGTTCTTCCTATCCCTTAGGATACGGATTCCCAGAACATAACTAGCTTCTCTCAAATCCTTCATTTGGAATTTGTCAGCTAACCACTTCTTCATGTTTGACAACGTTTCTACATCATTGCCAATGAGTAGAATGTCATCAACATAAAGAACTAAGAAAACCACTACTTTACATTTGATGTATTTGTATACACAAGCTTCATCCACATTCTGCTCGAAGCCGTATGTTTTAATTGTCTCATCAAAAGTAATGTTCCATGATCTAGAGGCTTGCTTTAATCCATAAATGGATTTCAGCAGTTTACATACCTTTTGATCTTCCCTATTTTCCACAAACCCTTTTGGTCGTACCATGTAGATACTTTTGTCAAGTGAGCCATTTAGAAAAGTTGTCTTGGCGTCCATTTGAAAAATATCATAATCATATGTGGCAACAATTGATAAGAGAATGTGAAAGGAATTAAGCATGGCCACACGAGATAAGGTTTCTTCATAGTCGATTCCATCTCTTTGTGTATAGCCTTTGGCTACAAGCCTTGCTTTGTAAGTCTCTCCTTTCCTTTAAGCAAATCTCTTCCTCTTGTAAATCCATTTGCACCCATTGGGTTTTACCCCTTCAGGTGGATCTACAAGTTCCCAGAATGAATTTTAATACATTGATTCCATTTCTTGATCCATGGCATGTTTCCATTTCTCTTTTTCAGGGTCTTCCATTGCCTCTTTAAAAGTCAATGGATCATCCTTGTCTGTATCAGAAATAAGGACATGTGCTTCGTGTTCGTAGCAAACAGGTTGTCTCACAATCCTCCCACTACGATGTTGCACTAGGGTTTCCCTTATGGGAACATTGATTTTTGTCGTTCGTCGTTTATCAGATGATGATGATGTTACTAAATTTTGATTGCCGTTGATTTCCTCGAGAACTACTTTACTACATGATTTGTAGTCATTCATATAGTCATTGTAACGACCCAAATTCGCTAATAAGGCTTAAGGGCCTTGATTAGCGTGCCAGGAGGGCACGATGGGATTTATGTGTGATTTTATGAGTTAAATGCATGGTCATGATTTAAAGCATGTTATATGACTAATTGAACATTGAGATGCATGACTACGTGGTTAGTATGCATGTTAGGTGAAATAATTACGCATGTGGACCCCGTTTGCATGATACGGGTAAATTGGTAATTTTAGCCCGCTGAGGGCATATATGTGATCATTGTATTCTGTGAATTGTACCACGTGAGTGTGGTGTTACCATTGTGATGCACGTGCCGAGATGGTCCTAGAGAGCTAGTTAACTCAAGAGTCGCAACGGGATTTCTATACCCGGCTCGGGAGGAGCCTAGGGGTACCTCGAGAACTTTATGGTTAAGTTGAGATTTTGTGGGTAATGGTTATTGGAGATTTAGTAACCTGGGTAACCATTAGATACTGCTGAGAGTAACAAGTTTTTAGAAAGAAAATGGTAGATATGAAATAGAAATGAAAGGACTTAAGTGCCCTTGAGGTTTAGGTAGGAAAGGTTAGGCAAGGAGGGGAAAAATGGTCATTTGGTTGGGAATTAGATAAATGGCAGCTGGGTTATATGGGGTACACGGTTTGGGGCTTAGTCATTTTGGTCTTGATAGAGTTTGAAGAGAAGAGAAAAGAGAGGGAAAAGCTAGGGCATGAAGAAGAAGAAGATGAGTGGAGGAGCTGAATTGGAGACCTAGGAGATGAAGGAAGCTTAGGGATGGATTCTCCATATGAGCTAAGGAATCTTGTACACATTTAAGGCTTGATTATGTTATGGGTTAAGAAATTTGAGCATGGTTTAAGTTTGAACTTTGAGTTTTTATTTTTTCTGAAATTGAAATCAAGGATGTGGATTTTGGGGATTTGATTGTGTTTGGATGCCTTTGATGATGTTTATCGGTTGTTAGATGGTCTATTTGATGTTTGAAATTGATTTTGGGGTTTGGGTATTGGTTTGGTATGATTTTGGAAGGATTTAGCTCGGAGAAAACGCAAGAGGAAAACCCAGAATTCTGGGTCTGCGAAGGCGTGCCGCGACACAGGTTTTTTGTGCCGCGGCGAGGGAGCCCCTGACTGATGGGTGCCGCGGCACAAGGCCAATTTCAGGATGACATTTTTGGCAATTTTAGGCCTTTGCTCCGGGGGTTCGGGGGATGTCTCCGGGGTGTTGTTTTAAGGTTTTAGAGGTCCCGAGAGTGCGGGATTGGTCCCGGGAAGTGGTTTTGGGTTGATTAGTATTGAGGGATGTTTCTTGTGTGTTGTGACTAGGTTGTTGGTGAGGCTCGTGCTAGAGGACCGTGCTTGCGGCTTTAGTGCATCAGGAGGCTCGGAACAGGTAAGAAAACTATAACACCTGTAGGATAGGGTGTGGGCCCATAATGTGATTGCCGGGCATGGCCCTATATTGCATGTTGCATGATGAGATGATTGCCGGGCATGGCCCTATATTGCATTACATGTTACGGTGCAGATTTAAATAAATTGGCATTTGTTTGAATGTTGCTTGGTTTATGCTATATATGATTATAATGAAATGAACGGCAAGGGCCGAGTGCGGCGTAGGCCGGGTACGGCAACGGAGCCGGAAGTAACACTAAGCACATGGGATGCTTATGGTCAGGGCAGGGCCCGGGACCCAGAGGATATGTGTGAGATCCTTGCGGTGAGGACCGAGACCCCAGGCTGCGGTAAGGGTTCTGGGGCGGCAGGGCCGTGTTTGCTTAGTCTAATGGTTGACTTGTTTATCTGTGGATTATCTGATATGATTAACTGTATATTTTGCATATGTTATGAAATGCTTGAGTTTTCTTGCTGGGCTTCGGCTCACGGGTGCTCCGTGTTGCAGGTAAGGGCAAAGGCTGAGTCAACCAACCATGAGTACGGAGAGCGTGAAGCGACGCGTACATGTTTGGCCTACCCGACTGCTTTGGTTGGGGGTTTATTCGAAAATGGCTGTAATAATCTATGATTTTTATGATTAATCGACTGTAAACTTATTTCAATATGTAAATAGTTTTCAAACCTTATTTTGGGATCCCAAGTGTTTAATACTAGAAGCTTTTTAATGAAACGTCGCATTTTCAAAGATTACAGCCCTAACTTTTAATTAGTCACACTTTTGTTTCAAAACCTCGGTTAGCGAGTTCATTGGACACTGTTTTGTCTTAAAACTCACTTAGTAACGGCTCTAAGGAAGTAGGGCGTTACAGTCATGTTCAAGGAAGGTTGCATTTGTCGATACAACACCTTTTGGTTCTCATGACTATAGAAGTAACCACCACGTGTCTCTTCAGTATAATCCACAAATATACATACTTCTGACCTTGAATAAAGTTTCCTTGATTTAGGCCTAAGAACATGAGCAGGACAACCCCATATGCGGGAATGGTGAAAGCTGGGTTTTGTGCCATTCCATAGTTCTAATGGAGTTTTACTTATGATCTTTGACAACACTACATTCAAAATGCAGGTTGTTGTTTGAAGTGCGTAACCCCAGAAGTTAAGTGGTAATGATTAGTAGCTTAACATATACCTGACCATGTCCAACAGGCTCTTGTTTCTCCTTTCTAAAACACCGTTTTGCTGAGGTGTTCCAGGTGTTGTGAGTTGGGATAGGATACCATGCTCCAGCAAGAAATCATTGAATTCATAATCCAAATATTCTCCACCTCGATCAGATCAACGCGTTTTTAAAGATTTACCTAATTTCTTTTCAGGTAGTGCTTTGAAGTCTTTAAACTTACCAAGGTTTTCTGACTTCTTGGCCATTAGGTAGGCATGACCATGTCTTGAATAATCATCAATGAAAGTGACGAAGTATTCATAACCACCATGAGCTTGAATATTGATTGGTCTGCATACATCACTATGTACGAGCTTTAGCGGTTCTTTGGCTCTATTGCCTTTTGATGAGAAAGGTCTTTTACTCGTCTTGCCTTCAAGACTAGACTTGAAAATTTGAAGAGTTCCAACCTCTAATCCTGTCAAAGGTCCATCCTTTGTTAACCAGTTTAGTCTGTCTAGGCCAATATGGCCTAGCCTTAGATTCCAAAGATATGTGTCATCATACTTTTTGCCTTTTTGTTTGTTGTGAATTAGCCACTCTAAACAACTCATTATTTAAAACAAATTGTTCATTTGGTTTAAGCACACATAGTTCGTTATTTGGTTTTGCACAACATTTATTTAAACCATTCTTTGAAATAACAATCTCATTATTATAAAAATAAATTCCATATTGTTGTTCATGCAAATGAGATCAAGAAATTAAATTCCTTATACAATCCATAATAAAATAAACATTGTTCAATAACAAGAACTTATTACGGAACAAACTCGTCCAACACCCTTGGCCGACACATGTGCTCCATTCCCCACTCACATAGACACCTCTCCATCAACCAATTCCCTTGACGATTCAAGTATCTGCATAGAAGAGAAAATATGGTTAGTGGCTCCTGAATCAACAATCCATAAAGATTTATCATCTTCCATTAATGAAGTTTCAAGAATAAGTAAATCATATTTACCTTTCTTTTTCAGCTTAGCAAGATTCTTTTTACAGTTTCTCTTCCAATGTTTCATAACTCTGCAGTGGAAACATTTCCCTCTAGGTTCCTTCTTCTTTTTGGAGTTAGAGCCTTTCTTGTTCTCCTTGGATTTAGGTGCCTTCTTGCCTTTCTTAGGTTTGATGCTCTTGTCCTTATCATTCCACTTCCTCTTCTTGTCAGAATATGAAGTAGGCTTCTCTTCCACGTTATTTGTCTAAACTTCCTTGGATTTATCCTTGTTGAGGTTTTCAAATATCATAAGCTTATTCAACAACCGAGTCATGTTGAATTGGAGTTTGTTCATCACATAGTTTATGGTGAACTGTTGGAAGGAAGGAGTGAGGGACTCAAGTATAATACTCACTTGAGTACGCTCATCAATGCTAGCCCCATGTGTCTCTACCTCATGCATTAACTCAATCATGTGTAATACACAGATACACCTTTCTTCATTTTAGTGTCCATGTAGCTACGAGTAGCATCATGTCTACGTTGATCAGATTGCTGCCCAAACATGGCTTGAAGAGAATCCATAATCTCATATGCATTCTCCATCTTTTCATGCATCTTGCGCAAAACATCATCCATGCTCACAAGCACGAAGCACTTGGCTTTGTTTTTGGATTGAATCCAAGCATCATACATATCCCGAACATTTTTCGGGGCATTGGCAGCGGGCTCTTCAGGACAATCCTCTGTGAGGACTGTTATCCCCGTTTCCTCCCCACACACGTGGCCCCGTGCACTAAGTCCATGGGCTACCACGAAGGCACCCGAGGCCCAGAGAGAGCTCAATAGACGGGGAAGGAGTACATCCTAGTGGCCCAAATATCAGTAAGCCCAACATTATCCTGGAATATAAGTCGAGCCCATGAAGTTGGCATGTTTTGTCTTCCCAGACCTAGGGTAAGATGTCACCTGGGATGATAATAAGGACGAAGTTTGCAAGTCTAAAATGAACCAGGATGTTAGGGGATGAACCCGAGCTCTGGTAAATGAACTAGGGTCTTGGTAAATGGATCGGGATGTTGGTAAACAAACCTGGATCAAGTGACCAGGTTGGGCGTGATAAAATGTCCCTGATAATGACATCACCCTGAGAAACATGGAGTTTTGTCTCCTCAACTAACCTGTAGAAGAGGTTACATATGGAATGTACGCCGTTGTTGACGCGGTTCTTCGCCAACAGGTAATTAAGAAAATAAGAGAAACAGATTAGTGCTTAATAATGAACTGAAATAGATAAATGATCTTCTAATAGACTGATGACACAACTATGTTTTTAGGTGGTTCAAAGGTTAAAATCATTCTACTCCACCAGCCAATATTATTGCTATATTTCTGGTATTCTTTACAGGATACTTTGTTACATAATAGAATCCAACCCTTTGCAACTCCCAGGGTCTCCATATTTATAGGAAAGGGCACCTAGAAGTTGGTAAGGGGGGTCATCCTGTGACCTTCTTACCCATCATGTCACTTCTGTGACATTCATGATTAATTTCTAAACCCTGACAAATGAAGTGTGGTCTAATCAACAGGTAAGGGGGATAATGGGCCGCACAGCCCAACCCAGTCGTGGGTGCCTGAATACGCACATTCATGCTGCGTGTCCGAGAATTCAGGGATATATCAGACACGTGATGTCTGATATATGCACGTTTACGTTGCGTGGTTGACTTTATAAAAGGTCATAGCTTCCAACTCCAGTTCGTATCCCGAGCTGGATGCCTTCTCGACCTGCGGCCTTCGTAGTCCTGACTCGGCCCTTGAGTAATCTTGATGAACCTTTGGTTACCTCGAGCTAAAGAGGTAGGACCTGACGACAGCAGCTCCGGTCATGGGGTATCCACGTGGCTAATATAATTAGGCCATATCTCAGCTCGCTATTAGCCCATTGGAAAATCAAAATGTACAGCCGTTATTTAGAATAGTACTGCCATTGCTCTGACGGATCCTATCCCCCAGATCTCCTTAGAAGCCCACCCGAACCAAACTGTAGTTGTGTATTGTTGTCAGTCTTACAATGTGGTTATGCTCAAGCTGGCCCAATGGGCCCTGATTACTGTATTTTATTTAATAAAATCCTTTATATTAAGCCTCCATCAGTGAAAAAATAGTGTGTATACCCTTATTGGGCTCGGATTAGTCCGGCCCAAGCCCAAAGCACTCAACTGCCTATAAATATGAACAGTTGTGCACTGCGGAAAGGATCCGATTTTTCTCTTGTAAGCATACACTCTGCTCAAACTTAGAGAAAACTCCATTACTAAAGCTCCTTAAGCTATAATACAGTAGACTCGTGGACTAAGGATATTTAATGCCCCAACCACGTAAAATTCCTAGTGTGATTATCTTTAACTCTTTTCTCTTAGATCTCGAAATCGTTCATAATTCTAGTTTCCGAAAAACTCGGTAAACATTTTGGTGCTTTCATTGAGAGCCGAAGAAAGCTTGAGTTGATCTTGAACATCTGCAACAATGGTGAACACGAGACATACTACATTTGACCCTGCTCACCAAAAACAGCAAGGAAATGGGGAGCCATTGCCCAATCAACCTCTCCCTTAAAACCAACCTAAGGGTCCCCCCTACCAAATGCCCGAGCCTGACAATTCCTAGCATTTTGAGGACGGGCAAACTATGAGGAAGGTTACTATGAGGAAGACGAGGAAAATGAAGGGGGATAACTTAATAGAAAGAAGCCACTCGCCAGATGCATGAATCCCTCCTGAAGAAGAAATGGATCCCAGCCAAGAGGACCCAGAGGTGGTTAAATTGAGACAACAAGTCCTGGATCAAGAGGCCAGGATAACTTAATAGAAAGAAGCCACTCGCCAGATGCATGAATCCCTCCTGGCCTTGCAGGCTTTCATTGCTGCCCAAGGATTGGCGACCAATCCTCCAATTGGTCCTCTTTGAGGAACACAGCTGTCGGCCCCACCAGTTAGGGCTGGAGTGCCCGATAATACGAGGTCAATCCCTCCTCTGGAGCAAGATCCCGGAGTCGTCCCATTTAACCTAGCTCAAGAAAAAGGGAAAGCCAAAGTAGCTGACCCTATGGGAAAAGCAACCCCCAGAGGAAAACTCACCTCGCCCCAAAAGCTGGGGCTAGCCTAGGGACACTCCCTAGGAAAGAGAAGATGCGTCCTGTCCCAGGATGGGATCATCCGATCGATCTGCAAAGGATGCGCCCACAGGGTACCAAGCTCTGGGCTGTCCCTAGACAGACCAGACGAGAGCAACATTTCCACCCCAGCGCCTTCGTGAATAAAGATCACCAAAGGCACCCGCGTGCTGACAAGTCGGAAGCCGTTAGTTCAGGGGACGACACGTCCTAGATAGACCTGCGCGATGGTCTAAATGCCTGAAAGGAGCGGGCTCGCAAGGAAAAGATCTGCCCCTCAATGACAGGAGGAAAGAAATGGTCCCTCTGGATGACGGAATGGCCAGACAGTTCATGGAATAGTTGGCCGCATTAAAGCAAGTCACGACTTGTCTAGTCTGTAAACAAGAGGGAGGAGGTTTCGATTCTAAGGGGGAAGAAAAGGAACCATACGCAAAACACATCCTAGATGTGGTGCTCCCTAAAGGTTTCAAAATGCCGAACCTACTCGCTTACACCGGGAACACAGACCCCAGGGACCACTTGTCCCGTTACAATCGGTTGATGATTGTAGCCCATGTCTATGACAATGGAAAATGCCTCTGTTTTTCAATCACTCTAGACGGACCCGCAGAAGAGTGGTGGAAGAGGCTCAAGCTGGGATCTATCCAATCCTGGTCCAGACTATAGTCGGCATTCTGCAAATAGTTTGTGGCCGCCATAAGGATGGGCATGCAGATCAGCACCCTTGCCAACATTAAACAGCTCCCCATGGAGACTCCGAGGGCCTACATCCAGCGCTTCATGGAAGAAGCCTCAAAAACCAAGGTGTACGATGAGCAGTGCCTGGTGGCCCTCCTGTCCGGGATCCGAGTTGGGTCCCCTCTCTGAGACGACATGCAGCGCAGTAAGACGGTCACCCTTGAAGAATTCATAAGAAGGGCACAAGGCTTTATCAACTAGGATGAGGCCCGAATCCAGGCATTCGGATGGCAGTCAGGCCCCCAACCGAGTGCCCAAACCTTTCCGGGTACGGGATGCGGTATCCATCCCCTCACAATCCAATACCCCTGGCAGTGCCAGGGTCGATGGGTACTCCTGGAATGTCCTTCAGAGCCCCGACGGTCTTAGGTCCTGCTTCCTCAGGATACGCACCGGCCCAATCCACCCCATTTTCTGGATATGGGATGGCTTCGGTCGGGTATAGTGCTACCCCCATCGGGGCCTAGCTATCTCTAATGGGGACGGAGGCAAGTGTAAACCCCTCCTGGGGTAAGAGATCGGGGAAAGGACAGAACCGATTCGACCCTCTAAAAAGGGCAAGATTGGTTACGAGCCCCAATACTCAGAGTACACCAACTTAGTGGACACCAGGGATAACATATACCTGGCCACAGAGAGAATGGTTCATTACCGAAAACCCACCCCCATGTTCAAGGGGCGAAAGAACTCAAGGAAAAGCAACAAAGGATGTGCATATCACAAAGACGTGGGTCACTCGACCGAGGAGTTTCGTCAGCTGAAAGACGAGATCGAGAATTTGATCAAGCTGGGGCATCTCCACCAGTGGGTCAGGATGCCCGAGGGAGTTCCAGGACTGCCAGCAGCTCCCGGACAACTTGTGATCTCGAGTGCACCTAGATCGTGCTGACCTTCCCCAGGGAGGGTATGCGACAGGAAGCACCGGCCCCTCAGGGGGGCCCCAATCGTGGAGGCACCTGGACTCGGGATGCCTTTCCCCTCCGGAACCGCGCCCCCATGGATAAATGGTCACTTGGCCACTATCTCGAGAGGGCCACACTTGGGGTGACCATCCTAAAATGATCAAAAGCGGTATCTCAGCAAGCTCGACCATGACCACGAGATATGCGCCTTGGTCCAAACCCTGGCTCAACGTCCGAAGTTGATGAATTTACCCATCACCTTCACAGAAGAGGACGCCCGGAACATCCACTTCCCACATCATGATCCTTTGGTCATCGATGCCCAAATTGCCAACAAAATGGTGTCTCGAGTGTTGGTGGATGACGGAAGTTCCTTCAACATATTGTTCAAGCTAGCCTACATTGTAATTAGCTTGACCGAGGTAGATCTGGCCTCATGCCCAATGCAAATATATGGGTTCAATTGAGATTCAATACTCCCGATGGGGAAAATCCAATTGCCCGTAATGTTGGGGAACAAGATTCAAGGATCATTCAAATTTTGTACATTCATAGTGGTGGATTTCCCCACTGCTTACAACGTCATCTTTGGTCAGTCCGCACTGGTCGACTTCGGTGCCATCACCTCCATCCACCACCTCTGTATGAAGTTCCCCTGTGACAACGGAGGGGTAGGAACAGTCCGGGGAGACCAGAAGAGCGCTCAGAAATGTTACCACATATCTGCCCGACCAATTTATATGGTCCGCGAAGAACCTCTTGAGAAGGAAAATATTGATCCATTCCCACCTCCTTCCCCAGCACGGAGGATGGTCTGGGATGAAGATGAACTGGATTCGTGGACAGGGGCGGATAACGCACTAGAGCCCATGGAGGACATTGAAGAGGTATGCATCAGTGACACTGACCCGACCAAAGTAATCAAAGCCAGGAAGAACCTAAATGCAAAGGTTCGGGCTGCCATCATCGCCCGAGTAAAAGAAAACTAGGACATCCTGGCCTAGTCACACTCGAATATGACTGGGATTGACTGTAACATCATATGTCACACCCTAAACATCGACGAGGGCGCGACTCCGGTCCGGCAAAAACGAAGACCTCTGGGGGCGGAGAGGGCAGAGGCCCTCATGTTAGAAGTTGAGAAGTTTTCTTCGATTAACTTCATTTGGGAAGCCTTGTATCCTGTCTGGCTGGCCAATCCGGTGCTAGTGCCCAAGCTGAACGGGACGTGGAGAACTTGCATCGACTTCATGGACCTCAATAAGGCCTGCCCCAAAGACTGTTTCCCTCTACCCTGGATCGACCAAATGGTAGATGCAATGTCCGGGTATGAGATATTGAGCTTCATGGATGCTTATTCCGGCTATAACCAGATCTCAATGCACGTAGTAGACCAGGAACACGCCAGCTTCAAGACAGACAAGAGGGTGTACTGCTACATTTTCATGCCCTTCGGGCTCAAGAACGTCGGAGCCACGTATCTAAGGCTTGTCAACAGAATGTTCCAAGCTCAGCTGGGAAAGAATATGGTGGTCTACATAGATGACATGCTAGTCAATTCCAAGACCTCCGAAGGACACGCCGATGATCTGGCAGAAGTGTTTGTTATCATTTAGAAGTATGGGATGAAGCTGAACCCCAAGAAGTGGACCTTTGGTGTGGCGTCCAGGAAGTTCATGGGATTCATAGTAAGCTCCCGGGGGATAGAGTCCAACCTAGACAAGATCAAAGCACTGATTGATATGCCTTCGCCACGGAAGAACAAAGACGTTCAAAGCTTGACAGGACAAATAGCCGCCCTAAGCCGTTTTGTCTCGAAAGCCATGGACAAGTGCATCCCATTCTTCAACATCCTTCGTTGAAGCCAAAGGTTCGAATGGTCGGCCGAATGTGAAGAGGCTTTCTAGAGGCTGAAAGAGCATTTGGCCCGAGCGCCAATCTTAGCAAAGTCGGCGGAGGCAGAGTTGTTGTACCTCTATTTGGTCGTGTTCAAACATGCCATCAGTGCCGCACTCGTACGGGAAGAAGGGAAGGCCCAGCTCCTGGTCTATTACGTAAGAAAAAGGTTATTGGGTGCAGAGTCCAGATACCCACTAATCGAAAATTTTACATTTTGCTTACTATTTCATCCCGGAAGCTTGGGCCTTACTTTCAGGCCCACGCCATAAGAGTACTAACCAACCATCCCCTCCGGCAAGTGTTACAAAAACTGGAATAGTCGGGGAGACTCCTAAAGTGGGCCATGGAACTGAGTCACTTTGACATTGCATATGTCCCCAGGATATCAGTCAAGGGGCAGGCTCTGGCCGACTTCATCGTGGAGTGCATCAGGATCACTGAAGATGACGGTCCCATCGACCCTGCAGCACCCTTACGGAAGGTCTTTGTAGACGGGGCCTCGAACAAAAATGGGGCCAGGGCTAGGATCATCTTAATATCACCACAAGGACACTAGTTGCAAAGTACCCTACGTTTCTAATTCGATGCATCGAACAATGAGGCCAAGCACGAGGCCATGTTGGTAAGATTGCGTCTGGCCTGACAGGTAGGGGCAGCGAGTCTAGAAGTCTATAGCGACTCCCAATTAGTTGTCAGACAAATCTCGGGGGAATACCAAACGAAGGGGAAAAGATTGCAGCATATGCGATGCGAGCCCGAGAGCTACTCCAGTCTTTTAGAAAATATTCCATCCGCCATATCCCTAGGGAACGAAATGTGTTTGCAGACACATTGGCAAAACTGGCCACGGATGCCGAGGCAGAGCTCTTTGGGCTCGTCCCCATCAACCATCTTCCTGCACCAAGTATTCAAGCCCCCACGATCAATGCCATAGACTATTCCACGTTCTGGATGGGACCTATCATCCACTACCTAACAACCGGGGGATTACCCGCGGACAGGGCAGCGGCCACGAAGCTTCAGTACAAGGACCCCAAATACGTCATGATAGAAGGTAAACTCTATCATAGAGAGTTATCCATGCCATACCTCTGATGCGTGTCCGGGACCGAAATGAGTGCAATCATGCACGAACGTTTTTGCGGAGATCACACAGCCAGACTCAGCTTGTCCAAGAAAATCCTAAGGCAAGGATATTTGTGGCCAACAATGAAGAAGGATTGTGTTGATTATGTCTGCAAGTGCGAACAATGCCAAAGGTACGCGAAGATCCCACGAGCCCCTCCAACGGAAATAACCTTGATGACCAGTCCCAGGCCTTTCGCAATGTGGGGTATCGACCTAGTAGAGTCACTCCCGATCGGGGAGAGTGGTGTGAAGTACGCCATCATGGTCGTCAATTATTACACTAAGTGGGTCAAGGCGGAACCAATGAACACCATCACCTCAAAAAAGGCCCTGGACTTCGTCATCAACAACATTGTGTCCCGATATGGCTTCCCTCACAAAATCGTGTCCGAAAACAGGAAGTAATTTGACAGCATCCACTTCACTAACTTTTGTGAAAGACATGGCATCATCAAAAGCTTCTCTGCAGTCGCAAGGCAAACAGAGGCCATGAACAAGATTTTGAAGGGAACATTGAAGAAAAAGCTTCAAGCCTGCAAAAGCAAGTGCCCGGAAGAGTTGCCTCGCGTACTATGGGCATACCGAACCACTGAAAGAATGTCTACCGGGCATACTCCCTACTCCATGGTGTACGGATGTGAAGCAGTCATCCCAGTGGAAACAGCTATCCCGTCTCACCAATGGAACACGTACGATCCCGCCCAGAACCACGCCTTACTCCAAGAATCTTTGGACCTTATTGAAGAGATTTGGGAAGAATCCCAGGTTCAGCTGAAGATTTATCAAGGAAAGATCACCAGGCACTTTAACTCTAAAGTTAAGAGCCGAAGGCTTGAAACTGGTGATCTGGTCCTAAGAAGAGTCTTCCCTACAACCCAAGATCCGGGAGTGGGGGTTATGGGCCCAAACTGGGAATGACCGTATGAAATCCAACATGAAGTATGTCTGGGAACGTATCGCTTAAGGCGACCTGACAGAATAAAGGTCCGAAGGGCCTGGAACGCAGAACACCTTTGCAAGTACTATGGTAGTCAGGAGGATGTGGTTCTGCTTCTAATTTTTCTTTTAAACAATGTACACCCCAGGGCGATTTCTTATTTAATGAAAATGATGTGTACAAAACATCATAAAGAAATGAAAGTTTGCATCCGTCTTCATAAACAAGTGACCAAGACTACAGTCTTCGCTCACTTGGGGGGGTATAACCATCTGTACGAACAAGTCTGAGAACAACAAAAAAGCATAATGAAAAATGCAAAGTTTAGTCCTAATCTGTACCATACAGGCTGGGGGTAGAAAAACCCAACTCCCAACAAAAAGATGCAAGGCTCAGGCCTAGTCCTAACCCAGATGTACATGGTCTGAGGGGTATAATCCCGATAGGACGCAAGGCTCAGGCCTAGTCCTAACCCAGACATACATGGTCTGGGGGTACAATCCTGATAGGACGCAAGGCTCAAGCCTAGTCCTAACCCAAACGTACATGGTTTGGGGGGTACAAACCCGATAGGACGCAAGGCTCAGGCCCAGTCCTATCCCAAATGTACATGGTCCGGGGGGTACAAACCTGATAGGACGCAAGGCTCAGGCCTAGTCCTAACTCGGACGTACATGGCCCGAGGGGTACAAGTCCAATAAGACGTAAGGCTCAGGCCTAGTCCTAACCCGAACGTACATATTCTGGGGGTATGAAATACCTAAAAATAGGTTGACCAAGCATGGTCCCAAAATAACCACATACCTATCCACGTCTCCTCTATAATGGCCCAGAACCATCAGAACGTGAGTCCTAGGTCTAAGTTGTATAAAATTATTCTTATAAATGGCGCAGGCTATTGGAACCTGACCCATAGGTTCAAATTAAGCTAATCAACTAATCTCTAATGGTCCAGACAGTTGGAACCTGAACACTAGAATCAGGAAAAATAAATTTGGTGATAATTATTAACTCCTTAGTGGCCCAGGCCATTGGAACCTGAATAGTAGGGTTAAAGTGAGTTAATAAGTTAAAACCTAAAAAGAGATCTTTGATGGTCCGGGCCGTTGGAGCCCATATTATAAAATCGGGATAATTCACTCTAGGTCGTAAAGACCCGAACACGGGTGACGAGATAAATGTTTTCTACAACTTTTCCCCAACGGTCACGGCCGTTGGAGTGAGGACCGAACATTCTATGAATTCATGCAAGGTGGTAAAACAATTACTGAAATTTTAACGAATGGAAATGAGAAAAACTTGTGCAGGAAATAAAATAGATACACATATAAATTGTCTTGGACACACCTGTGTCCATAAAGATGTTACAAAAAAAAGAAGCCATGAAAAACAAGTTAAAGGCCCTGGCCTAGGCTTCGTTTCGTTCTGATGCCTTCAAATCGACTCCATTTGCTTCATCCTCGGCCACGAGCTCTGCGTCGACTTTCTCCTTAGCCTCGAAATCAACTCTCTTCGCGACGGGATTGGGTAAACCAGGAGGTTCATGTTCTTGTCTTAGAGCCAAGCCATGTAGATAGCCTCGTCAAAGGTGGCCTCCATCAAGGCATCAAGGCTGCTCCTCTCGGCGAAACTCCTCATGCCTTTTCACCTCCAACTAAATCAGGTCGTTCAAGGCTTGGACCTAGGATTCAAGAGCGGTGATCTTCTCCTGATCTTGGCGAGACTGGGCCTCGGCTGCCTCCAGGAGGATCTTAGATGATGCCTCAGAGCCCCGAACATGAAGAAGTTTTGCCTCTAGGCTATCCACCAACTTTTTGTGGTTGGCAACTTCCTTGGCCAGGGCCTCTACTCGAGCAACCTCCTTGGTCAGGGCCTCCCTAACGACTTCTTGATGGTTCATAGCCCCCTCTAACTCCAGCTGGCCTGTCTCCAGCTTCATCGCCATATCCGCCACTAAATCGGCATTCTGGTGGGTTAGCAAGGCATCCTAGAACCAATCAAAGTTAGAAAACATATGGGTTGAAATTATTAAAATTAAAGGAAAATATGGATGTATAACTTACAGCGGTGGCCTGGTGACGAATGGCCTGGGAGATGAACAAGGCGTCCCGGTTGGCCAAGGTGGTGTACCATTTTAGTTGGAGGTTGGACATGGTAGTCCCAACCTGATCCAACAGATCTGCAGCAAGCGGGGTCGTGTCCTGCCCCAATTTGGGGCGAAATCCTATCTCAGCAATGAGCTGGTCCACGATCGGCTGAGGGGCAGTGAAAGCAGTCGGGTGCTCAGCGAACTCCACCTTGTGCCATATCATCAAGACCCAGTAGACCTCCTCCCTTCTATCCTGGCCGTCTTCCCAGGCTCGGGACAACATCCTCGATCTCTCCTCCCGAAGGACCATGTCCCCCTCCTCGGGGAAGGTCGGATTGACAGGGAGCATGGCGGCCTCTGGGAGTTCCCAGGAGCATGGGGGCCTCATGGCCCGATGCGCAGACCCATCAGCAGCTGAGTCCGCAGCCCTTTTCTCCGACCCCCGACTCGCCAGGGGCTCCTATTCTAAGTTAATGACCGAAAGATGAGCAGGTGGAGACGGGACGGCTTCATTACGTACTGTCGGGAGAGGGATCGCAGCTGGAGCCTCCTCGAAAGCATCCAGCTCTAGCCTCAAGCCCCCAAGAACCAAGTCCAATACTTTTTTTTTGGGAACACCTTTAGCGACTTTCTTCGTCGACGCCCTGGCCTTCGCCGCTTGGGCCTCCATGGCCTGCTTCATCTTGGCCACGGGATTGGACATGTCAGAATTTTCTGAAAAAGACGAACAAAAATAAATATTCAGTAAAATATACAAGTGAGGATAAGGAGTAATTAAAAGCTAGTCTAAGGTCCTCCGAGACGAACCTTTATCTAGAACTCAGGCTCGACTCAACTCTCCTAAAGTGAAGGAATGGATTCAGTCCCCCATGTTGTCCAGGTCCAAGAAGTTACCATATTAAAGGAACCCGGATGAGTACATGAGAG
The DNA here is from genome assembly GCF_963169125.1 of Humulus lupulus. Taxonomy (NCBI): domain Eukaryota; kingdom Viridiplantae; phylum Streptophyta; class Magnoliopsida; order Rosales; family Cannabaceae; genus Humulus; species Humulus lupulus. The sequence continues at coordinate 64,343,651 of NC_084797.1, read as the reverse complement.
TCTCTGGGTCTAAGATAATGGAGGGTGAAGGTCCCATTTCTCTAACAGCCTCGAACAAGTGGCCTCGGTAAACTTGCCTATCCCTAACTAAGTCCCGAAAATGGGGAGCATAAGTCAAAAGCAAAGGTGAATCACCTTGCCCCGATGTACTGGCCCTGGAAGCCCCCGTCTTCGGCTGGGTCTCTTCAGAAAGGGCATCCAGCTCCTCAGAGGCGTCCCTCTCCATCGATTGGGCCTGCTCTTTTCTCCTCTTCGCCGCGTCCACCCGGGCCCGGCCTCGACAACCTCTATATGAATGAGGGCCAGGTCCTCCCTCAAGGCAAAGTCCCTCTCACATTGAATCCCTAGAGGCTAGGGGCCACAATCATCTAATTGGCCACCAGCATCCCGAACACTCACAGGTTCACGATGTTGACGTAGCCCCCCACGTCCAAATCATCCGCTCTCGGTGTGGCATAATATTTCTTCCGCTTCAGGACCGACTTGGAAAGGGGAGTCTGGGCATATGGTCTTGTTATCCAGGAACGTAAGTCAAAAGGTAAAAAAATCTATAAAAAGACGGAAAGAATGAAAAAGATTAAGAAAGAAGACCACTTACCCACGCGTTGGAAGTCTAGCACCAACGTGGGGTTCCGATCCAAAAAGAACCCGAATGTCATAAACCAATAGTGTCTAACATCTGGGGGATGCTTCCAGAGCTGGTAGGGGTAGGATAATTGCCGCGAGATTTCAGTCTGTAGAATCCATCCCAGGTCTTATCCTTGGAATTGAGCTAGGGCTCCAGCTTGTAGAAGTACAGCACCTCTGTTGGGGTGGGATCCGGGATGCCCTTCTTCACGCAGAAAATGCACCATCCCGCAAGAAGTTTGTAAGCTTGGGGCAGGAGCTAGAAAGGTGCGATCCCCACAAACTTTAGGAATCGCACAAAATAGTCATGGAGCGGGAAAGTGACTCCCGCGTTGATGTGGACCATGCTCCAGACCCCAAACTCGCCCACGCTGGTATGGG